>NC_088226.1:14293230-14513979 GCF_036934945.1 Oncorhynchus masou masou | reverse complement strand
TATTTAAAGAAGAAAAAATCCCTAAAAATAAAAAATGGCAAATCCAAAAGGTGGAAGGAAAAACACAAAAAGATCTAAAAAAGAAACTCACCAAAAAACTAAACTAAAACAAAAAAAAGAATACCACAAGAACGTTACCCGGAATCGACAAGAGCACACAGAACACTAGGGCAGGGTGCTAACATACAAACACAGAGCACAGAACTGAGGGAAACAAAGGGTTTAAATACAATCAGGGGAAACGAGACACAGGTGCAAACAATAATGGGGGTCAAGGGAAAAACACAGGGACAAAAAGCACAATGGGGACATCTACTGACAAACAACTGGAACAACCCTGGCCAAATCCTGACAGAATCCCCCCCCTAGGAACGGCTCCTGACGTTCCTACCAGCTCTCTCAGGGTGGAGGACCCTGAACTGACGAATGAGGTCAGGGTCCAGGATGTCTTTGGCAGGAACCCAGGAGCGCTCCTCAGGACCGTAGCTTCCCAGTCCACCAGATACTGCCAGGACCGCTGCACCCGGCGGGAATCCAGTATCCGGTGGACGGTATAAGCCGGCTGGCCTCCAATGACACGAGGCGGAGGGGAGGTCTGTCTGCCGGGACAAGGGGAGAAAAACAACAGGTTTTAACAAAGACACATGAAATGTGGGATTAATCTTAAGGGATCTGGGTAAGTGTAGGCGATAAGAAACTGGGTTAACTCTCCTGGCAACCTTGAAGGACCGATGTATTTTTGGGACAGCTAGAGACTCCACCCGTAGAGGTAAGTCTCTTGTGGAGAGCCAGACTCTCTGGCCGGGGCGCAGGGGGTAGGCCCGGGACGGCGACGTCTGTTGGCTTGTTGTTGATACCTCTGTGAGGAACGCATCAGATTAAGACGGGTCTTCCTCCACATGTTTCCGACAGCGTCTGACGAATCTCAAGGCTGAAGGCACACTGACTTCTGCCTCCTGGTCCGGGAACAATGGAGGAGCATAGCCAAACTGACACTGTGCGGGGACATACCAGTGGAGGAGGAGCGCAAGGTGTTGTGCGCGTATTCGGCCCAAACAATAAAGGATGACCATGTGGACGGGTTGTCACGAGTCATACATCGGAGGGTGGTTTCCAGCTCTTGATTCATCCTCTCTGTTTGGCCGTTGGACTCCGGATGGTACCCTGAAGATAGACTGGCAGAAGCCCCATGAGTTGGCAGAAGGCCTTCCAAAACCTTGAGGCGAACTGGGGACCTCTGTCAGAAACCACATCTTGAGGAATGCCGAAGACTCCGGAACACATAATTAATTACCAACTCAGCCGTTTCCTTGGCAGAAGGTAACTTAGTCAGAGGGACGAACCTGGCCGCCTTAGAAAACCTGTCGATTATGACTAGGATAGTAGTATTGCCATGGGATGGAGGAAGTCCAGTAATAAAGTCCAATGAGATATGGGACCAGGGTCTGTGGGGAACAGGTAAAGGGTGAAGGAGTCCATGAGGGCGGAGGTGAGAAGATTTGCCCTGGCAGCACACGGGGCAGGCATTGACGAAAGTGGCAACGTCTTCTCTTATGGTAGGCCACCAGAACTTACGCTGGATGAACTCCAAGGTGCGACCTACGCCCGGATGACAGGTGAGGCGAGAGGAGTGCCCCACAGAAGGACCTGAGTCCTCACTGCCTTGGGGACAAACAACCGATTGGCAGGGCCTCCTTTAGGGTCCGGTTCGCTAGCTTGAGCACGTCTCACGGTATCCTCAACTTGCCACGAGATCGGAGCCACAATCTTAGCAGCAGGAAGGACAGGCATGTCCGTGTCATCTCGAATGGCAGGAGCGTAGACTCGGGACAGGGCATCCGGTTTGAGATTCTTCGACCCGGGCCGATAGGTGAGGATAAACTGGAATCGATTGAAGAAAAGAGACCATCTAGCTTGTCTAGAGTTCAATCGCTTCGCCTGCTGGATATACTCCAGATTTTTGTGGTCCGTAAGCACTTGAAACGGGTGAGAAGCCCCCTCGAGCCAGTGTCTCCATTCCTTCAATGCCATCTTAACCGCTAGGAGTTCACGATCCCCCACATCGTAGTTCCTCTCAGTCGGGTAAGCCGGTGTGAGAAGAAAGCGCACGGATGAAGCTTCTTGTCTTCACCCCTCTGAGACAGGACAGCTCCGACACCAACCTCTGATGCGTCTACCTCCACCACAAATGGTTCATCCGTAGTCGGTAGTATCAGGATGGGAGCAGAGAGGATCTGCTTGAGTCCTTGGAAGGCCGTCTCAGCTTCTCTTCCCCAAAAAAACCTTGCATTGCCACCTTTGGTTAAAGCTGAGAGAGGAGCTGCCACCAAACTGAAGTTCTTGATGAACTTGCGGTAAAAGTTTGTGAAGCCCAGGAAACGCTGAACATCCTTAACGGATTTGGGGGTGGGCCAATCCGCTACCGCCCCTACCTTCCTAGGGTCCATTTGGATTCGACCGGGTTCCACTACAAATCCCAGGAATTGTACTCGGGATGAATGGAATTCACATCTTTCCGGCTTAACGTACAGATGGCTGTCCAGGAGGCGTTTGAGTACTTGTCTGACATGCTTAGTGTGTTCTTGAAGGGAGCTCGAAAAGATGAGGATGTCATCCAAGTAAACGAACACAAATATGTTAAGCATATCCCTAAGCACATCGTTTATGAGCGCTTGAACACCGCTGGGGCGTTGGTCAGGCCGAAGGGCATCACCAAGTATTCATAGTGACCAGTAGGCGTGTTGAAAGCGGTCTTCCACTCGTCACCAGGTCTGATCCGCACAAGATGGTATGCGCGTTCCGCAGGTCAAGCTTAGTGAAAACAACTGCTTCTGAGCAGCTCAAGGCTGTGGCCATAAGGGGTAGCGGGTAACGGTTACGGACGGTTATGTCATTGAGTCCCCGGTAGTCGATGCAAGGACGTAACCCACCGTCTTTCTTGGCCACAAAGAAAAACCCTGCTCCCGCGGGGAGGTGGATGGACGCATGAGGCCTGCTTCCAGAGAGTCCTTGATGTAGGTATCCATAGCAGCTCGTTCGGGTGGAGATAGGGAAAGATCCGACCCCTGGGGGGCAAGTGCCCGGAAACAGGTCGATGGGGCAATCGTAAGATCTATGGGGTGGTAGCATGGTGGCCCTCTGTTTGCTAAACACCAGTTTGAGGTCATGGTAACACTCGGGAACTCGGGTCAGGTCGATGGATTCTAAAGACTCGGGAGTAGAACTCGGGAATTCTGGAAAATACAAGTAGCTTGGCACGAGGACCCCACTGCTTGATAGTGCCCACAGACCAGTCGATGTGAGGGTTATGGCTGTGAAGCCAGGGGTATCCAAGGACGAGAGGGAACTCGGAACAGGAGATCAAATGAAAGTTCATCAATTCCTGGTGTTGTGAAACTGAAAGTCTCAAGGAGGTAGTGACATGAGTGACAAGTCCAGATCCCAAAGGGCTTCCATCCAATGTAGTAACCCTCATGGGGTCACTTAGAGGTTCAGAGGGAACGCCATTCTCCTTCGCCCAGACACCATCCATGAAGTTACCTGCGGCTCCAGAGTCTACCAAGGCTTGAAGGTGAAGCTTGTGGTTGTCCCAGGAGAGGGTGACTGGAATGAGCAGACGGGAGTTGGACGGATGGGAGGAGGTTATGTTTCCGTTACAGTTCCCCCCGGTCTGTACGGGACAGAGCGTTTCCCTGGAGCCCGGGACACGTGGAACGGAATGGCCCGGTTTGCCGCAATATAGACAGCGTCGCTCCCTCATCCGGCGGTCTCTCTCAGCCTGGGAGATGCGTCCAATCTGCATGGGTTCCGGTGGAGCCAGTGATGATAAAGGTGGGGACTCGGAGCTGGGACTGATAGGGGCTAGAGGTCTACGGTTGAGTTCTCTCTCTCAGACGCTGGTCAATGCGTGAGGCCAACTTGATCAGGGACTCGAGATTGTCCGGTGGTTCCCAGTGGCCAGTTCATCTTGGATAGTGTCGGAAAGGCCTTTCAGAAAGCACACCGTGAGCGCCTCGTTGTTCCAGCCACTCGCTGCTGCTACCGTGCGGAACTGGATGGCATAGTCCGGTCACGCTGCGCCAACCTTGATGGAGAGTCAGGAGCTGTTTGGCTGAGTCAGAACCACTGCTTGGGCCTTGAAACACTCGTTTGAATTCCTCAGCAAAGGCAGAGTAGCTGGCACAGCAGGAACTATGGGCATCCCACACAGCAGTAGCCCAGGCCAGGGCTTTTTCCGACAGCAGGGTGATGATATATGCGATCTTAGACCGGTCGGTGGGAAACGACGAGGGTTGCAGCTCAAAGGAGAGAGAACATTGAGTGAGAAACCCTTTACAAGCACTTGGATCACCTGAGAACCGTTGGGGAGGTGGAAGACGAGGTTCAGCCAGGGGGTTAACTGCCATGGGTACGTGAACTTGAGGTACTGGGACGGGAACTGTTGCCGGGGTAAGTCGATCAGACATTTGCTTAATGGAAGTCAGCATCTCCGACAGAAGATGAGAATGTCTTGCCATTAAGGCCTCTTGCTGAACCAGGGCGGCTTCGTGGCGTTGGACAGTCTCCTGGTGGTGGGACAGCGTGGCAAAAGGTCCTGGGAACTGGCTGCCTCTGGGTTCATTTTTGGCTCTGTGTTTCTGTCAGGACCCGGTTTCGAACCTGGGTCTCCGGAGTGAGAAACAGTCACTTAACCAACTGAGCCACGAATAGACAGCAGAACCCAGAAGATGAGGCAGACACAGCAGTACTTAAGACGGTGTATTTAAAGAAGAAAAAAAAATCCTAAAAATAAAAATGGCAAATCCAAAAGGTGGAAGGAAAAACACAAAAAGATCTAAAAAAGAAACTCACCAAAACTAAACTAAAACAAAAAAAAGAATACCACAAGAACGTTACCGGAATCGACAAGAGCACACAGAACACTAGGGCAGGGTGCTAACATACAAACACAGAGCACAGAACTGAGGGAAACAAAGGGTTTAAATACAATCAGGGGAAACGAGACACAGGTGCAAACAATAATGGGGGTCAAGGGAAAAACACAGGGACAAAAAGCACAATGGGGACATCTACTGACAAACAACTGGAACAACCCTGGCCAAATCCTGACACTGGCTTAACGAGGAATTTAAAAAGTGTACGGTTCAAAGAAATGATGCAAAAGCGGTGGCAAACGAGTCAGGCTGCTCAGCTGATTGGTTGACATACTGTACATTGAGAAATGTGGTGACTAAACTTAACAAAAAGAAGAAGGTGGCAAACGAGTCAGGCTGCTCAGCTGATTGGTTGACATACTGTACATTGAGAAATGTGGTGACTAAACTTAACAAAAAGAAGAAGGTGGCAAACGAGTCAGGCTGCTCAGCTGATTTGTTGACATACTGTACATTGAGAAATGTGGTGACTGAACTTAACAAAAAGAAGAAGAAATTATATTACCAAACCAAGATAAATGACATAAAACACAATGGAAAAGACTCTGGAGTAACTTAAATGATATCATGGGCAAGAACTATTGTTATCCATCAGTATAGACAACCTTGATGAGACACAATGGTAGCAGAATGTATTGACACCCCCATTTGCTTTATCTTGAACAAAAGCCTAAAGGAGTGTGTCTCCACAGGCGTGGAACGAAGCTAAAGTAATTCCACTGCCTAAAAACAGTAAAGCACCCTTTGCTGGCTCTAACAGACACCCAGTTTGCAGTTTGCTGCCTGTTCTTAGTAAACCGATGGGGAATATTGTGTTTGACCAAATGCAATGCAATTCAACTAGTACTGTACTGACTCAGATGACAGATGATTGGTTAAAATAAATGGATAATAAAATGATAGTTGGAGCTTTATTGTTAGATTTCAGTGCAGTCTTATGAAATTGATCATAAATTGTTATTGAAGAAACTCACTTGCTATGGCTTTATATCACTTGCCATCACATGGTTGGAGAGTTATTTAGCCAATTGATCCCAGAGAATGTTCTTCAATGGAAGCTTCTCTAACATCAGATACAGTTGAAGTCGGAGGTTTACATACACCTTAGCCAAATACATTTCAACTCAGTTTTTCACAATTCCTGACATTTAATCCCAGTAAAAATTCCCTGTCTTAGGTCAGTTAGGATCACCACTGTATAGTAAGAATGTGAAATGTCAGAATAATAGTAGAGAGAATAATTTATTTCAGGTTTTATTTCTTTCATCACATTCCCAGTGGGTCAGAAGTTTACATACACCCAATTAGTATTTGGTAGCATTGCCTTTAAATTGTTTAACTTGGGTCGAATGTTTCGGGTAGCCTTTCGAAAGCTTCACACAATAAGTTGGGTGAATTTGGTCCCATTCCGCCTGGCAGAGCTGGTGGAACTGAGTCAGGTTTGTAGGCCTCCTTGCTCGCACACGCTTTTTCAGTTTTGCCCACACATTTTCCATAGGATTGAGGTCAGGGCTTTGTGATGGCCACTCCAATACCTTGACTTTGTTGTCCTTAAGCCATTTTGCCACAACATTGGAAGTATGCTTGGGGTCATTGTCCATTTGGAAGACCCATTTGCAACCAAGCTTTAACTTCCTGACTGATGTCTTAAGATGTTGCTTCAATATATACACATAATTTTCTATCCTCATGATACCATCTATTTTGTGAAGTGCACGTGTCCCTACTGCAGCAAAGCACCACCACAACATGATGCTTCACGGTTGAGATGGTGTTCTTCGGCTTGCAAGCCTCCCCCTTTTTCCTCCAAACATAACGATGGTCATTATGGCCAAACAGTTCTATTTTGTTTCATCAGACCAGAGGACATTTCTCCAAAAAGTATGATCTGTGCTGTGCAGTTGCAAACCGTTGTCTGGCTTTTTCATGGCAGGTTTGGAGCAGTGGCTTCTTTCTTGCTGAGCGACCTTTCAAGTTATGTCGACATAGGACTCATTTTATTGTGGATATAGATACTTTTGTATTTGTTTCCTCCAGCATCTTCACAGGGTCCTTTGCTGTTGTTCTGGGATTGATTTGCACTTTTCGCACCAAAGTACGTTCATCTCCAGGAGACAGAATGCATCTCCTACCTGAGCGGTATGACGGCTGTGTGGTCCCACGATGTTTATACTTGCGTACTATTGTTTGTACAGATGAACGTGGTACCTTCAGGCGTTTGTAAATTGCTCCAAAAGAATGAACCAGACTTGTGGATGTCTTCAATTTTTTGGTCTGAGTTCTTTTGATTTTCACATGATGTCAAGTGAAGAGGCACTGAGTTTGAAGGCAGGCCTTGAAATACATCCACAGGTACACCTCCAATTGACTCAAATGATGTGAATTAGCCTATCAGACTCTCCTAAAGCCATGACATAATTTTCTGGAATTTTCCAAGCTGTTTAAAGGCACAGTCAATTTAATGTGTGTAAACCTCTGACTGTAACGGCGTTCTTGTTTTGTTGAAGGAGAGTCGGACCGAAATGCAGCGTGTAAGTTACTCATGTTTATTTAATGAAGACAAAACGAACAAACTAACACGAATAACTAATAAATACAAAAAACAACAAACAGAACGAAACCTAATACAGCCTGACTGGTGCAACCTACACAGAGACAGGAACAATCACCCACGAAATGCAAAGCGAAAAACAGGCTACCTAAATACGGTTCCCAATCAGCGACAACGAGAAGCACCTGACTCTGATTGAGAACCGCCTCAGGCAGCCAACCTAATTAACACACACACACACCCCTAATGAACTACAATCCCAAACACTACAAACCCCAATACGAAAATACAATACATAATAACCCCATGTCACACCCTGGTCTGACTAACTAATAAACTAAAACACAAAATACTAAGACCAAGGCGTGACACTGACCCACTGGAATTGTGATGCAGTGAATTATAAGTGAAATAATCTGTCTGTAAACAATTGCTGGAAAAATGACTTGTGTCATGCACAAAGTAGATGTCCTAACCGACTTGCCAAAACTATAGTTTGTTAACAAGAAATTTGTGGAGTGGTTGAAAAATGTGTTTTAATGACTCCAACCTAAGTGTATGTAAACTTCCGACTTCAACTGTATATACAGCGTGGTGTCCTTCAGGACAGTTGCCTCGGGCCGTTACTCTTCTCAATTTTTTCAATTGATATGCCACTGGTCTTACACAAAGCTAGAATGACTATGTCTGCGGACCATTCCACACTAAACATATCAGCACCCAAAGCCAGTGAGCTCACTGAAATTCTAAATAAGGAGTAACAATATCAGAATGGGTGATTAGTAACAAACTGGTCTTAAATACATCTAAAACTAAAAGTATTGTACTTGGTTCAAAACATTCCCTAAGACCTCAACTGGAGTTGTGTGACCATTGAGCAAGTTGAGGAAGCTATACTCCTAGATATAACATGAGATGGTCAATTATCATGGTCAAGTCATATTGACAAGTTATTGTGAAGATTGGGAGGGGTATGTCTGTTCTTAACAAAAATCAACTGTACTAGTTGTTCAGGCTCTGCTCTTATCTTGATTACTGTCTGGTAATATGGTCAAATGCAGCAAAGAAAGATCTAGTAAAGCTGAAGCTGGCACAAAACAGAGCAGCGCGCCTTGCCATTAAAAGATAAGTTTCATTTTTTTGCAACCAAATCAAACATTTTGATGTAAATGGCATGTTATAGAAGGGTCCAGACACCTTTCGTGTGATTTCACATGTTTTTGAGAAACTTACCCCAAACACTAAATCACTTCCTCATCCTTGTTGTGTAGTATGGGGGCACCGAAAATACATTCCAAAAACACCCAAATATGTCCTTTTACAAACGGCAACACTCCGTATAGTGATACAGGTTGTTAGATGTGGTACACATGAAATTGTTTCATTCCATACTTTATCTGTAACATTATACTAAAAAAAACATGTGAAATCAAAAATAATCTGTTCCCCTCTTATAACATGTCATTTTACATCAAAAATAGAGATTTGGTTGTAAACAAATTAAATTTCTCCATTAACTGCACATACAGAACTAACATCAATAACATGTCTCTCCAGTCTTTCCTGGTTGAGGGTTGACGAGAGATTCACTGCTTCTCTTCTAGTTTTTGAAATATTATTGTGATGAAAAATTCCTGATTGTCTGCATAATCAAATAACATTCAGCTCAGACACCCATATGTCGCCCACAAGACATAACACCAGGGGTCTCTTCACAGTCCCCAAGTCCAAAATGAATTCACGGCAACGCACAGTATTATACAGAGCCATATGACCACATGGAACTCCCTTCCATCTCCAATTACTCAAGCAAACAACAAAATGACCTTAAAAAAACGACATCTCATTGAATGGTGGGGACTGTTGTTTTTGTTGTTGTATTGTTTATGTATCTTTGTGTTAGAAATGTGTGTGACTGTCCTATTATATCAGTGTATCAGTGTTTTGTTATTTGTCATGATCTGTGTTTTTTGTGGATCCCCCGGAAGAACAGCTGTTGTCTCTGCAAAACCGAATGGGGATCCAGATAAACAAGTAAATAAACCTAGTCTGTGAAGATGATCGCAGTGCTTCACTCCACAGCACCGTGTGTCTACTTGGATACATCAATTCAAAAAAGCCAGTGACGGACTGTGCCAAGATTTCCCCTCATTTTTATACTACAGGCCAGAATCTTTCAAGTGTGTTTTTGCTTTCTAAGCAAAACAGTATTCCTGATGTTAACCTCCAAGAGCCAAACTTTATCTCTCCAATAATAATCAAGACACATATTGATATTAAATTGTCAATAAAGGGATGGGCATAGACGGTGTACTTCTGGAGGTCACCTTGGACGGCTCGAACAGAGCAGAGGAGTTGTAGAGGGCACTACACAGTGAGGGAGGGCAGGTGTGTGTTTTTGCATGTGCGCCCGTGTGGCGGGAAGCAGGGAGCAGTAATTGTTGGGGAAGAGCCATATGCGCTGCTCGGAGGACGCTGGAGCTTATTAAAGAAGGAGACAGAGTGATTATTCACACAGGGCCCTCCTGAGAGAGTGACGCTCACGTCATTGCTTTTAATTAACTCCGAAACGGTTCTGCGGATTAATAACAATATTAAGACGGGAACCGAGGAGGAGCACAAACACTTCCTGGATCTGGTTCAAGGTTCTAAACTACGATTAAAAAGGCTCTTTGGCTAAACTCTCTTTTCTCCGCCTCCCTATTTTTTTCTTTCTCTCCATTTGTAGTAGCGTGGCAATGGATTTGTCCTTACTGTCATTGCCTCGTCTCCCAGGGTGTCTCCAAATCAGGGAATCGAGACTCTGACACATCTGTCTGAGAAGATTGCGATTGGTTGGAGGTAGTTGTCAAGCGAGTACAAGAACGTCAGGAAAAAGAAGCCAAGGAGAGAGGAGAGGAGTGGAGAGGGAACTTGGAGAGCAGATGAAGTGCACCAGGCTGAAAATAGAATCGTATTTGCCTGCTTACCAAGAGGAGCTAACTCTTTGGTGTTGCTTGAAATGTGTCAAGGTGCTGGGGACCATGTTGACACTCTCCTAATGCAACCCACCGAACCAAAAGAGGGAGAGGGAAGAAGGAGAGGGAGATAAAAACAGCATGGCTCCGGGGTGGAGATGATACAGGGTGTAGAACAACTGCTCGGGCCTGAGAACCTGCAGTTTCATGATGCACCAAGGCCAAAGGATGATAAAATACTGTCATTGTCTGCTATTCCCAGTCCTCCCCAGCCTCCTAGTCCCTACACAGCTTCTCTCGGCCTTAAATGAGCAAATGACTGCTCCGGCCCAGACAGCCCTGCTCTAGGACCATCAGCTTTCCTATGGCCACTTCATCAATGACACAGCATGAGTTAGCCCACATTTATAACCATTCACAGTAATCTACACAGACAGACACACTGGGGTCTCACCTCCACACCAGACCCACAGCCTCACACAAACCTTTCTAGCAAGATTTTCTGGTTATAGTGAGTGTAAGCTACATCCCCCTCTAAGCTATGCTCAGAGAGAGAAAGAGAGAGGTAGAGAGGGTAGAGAGAGGGTAGAGAGGGGAGAAAGGGGAGAGAATGAGAGAGAGAGGGAGAGAGAGAGAGACAGAGAGAGAGAAAGAGAGAGAGAGAGAGAGAGAGAGGGTAGAGAGAGGGTAGAGAGGGGAGAAAGGGGAGAGAAGGAGAGAGAGAGAGAGAGACAGAGAGAGAGAGAGAGAAAGAGAGAGAGAGAGAGAGAGAGAGAGAGACATGTTTCATTAGCCAGGCAGTTACCACTTTATAAACATTGCCCCAGTCTCTGGAGATGTGCGTTGCCTGCCTCTGGAGATGTGTCTAACTTAAGTGCCTCCCCTCCCTACTCTTAGGAACACAATGAAGCGGGAACAGAAGGTGCATTATGGGAACATATGTTCCGCCTGCGCCTACTTTGTATCAACACTTTTACACCCCCCCCCGTAAACATTATGGTGGACTGAGACAGTATATATAGAGGAGAGGCCCTTCATGGAGATGCCACCTCCCCTCTCCTTGGGTTTGCTGGGTGAGACGTTTGTCAGCTTGGATCAGTCAAAGGAGTTGAACTCAGGGAACCATAGTGAGACTTGCAAAATGACTGCAAAGAGCTGGGTCAGTAGCAGGCAAACTGATACTTTTTCTGGTCTATTTGATTTCTTGCCCTCCATGCTTATCATGACGACACTCTCTAACATGGCAGAAATGGATTTCACTTAAGTCATCACTTTTTAGTCCAGTCCAGTGATCTTATCACATTCTCATTCAAATGAATATATCACCAGCACACCAAAACACAATTTTGAATGAAAATAGAAAGTAGCCTAGTCTATAAAAGCTATTACACAAAATGTACAGTACATCAGATAGATTGTTACTGACATTTTACCCCAACCTTTATGTTGAACCCCTCACATGCATTATCTTCCTACAATGTTACATTAGTATTCCATGGCATGGCTGAAGCCTCCAGGTGCCTCAGGGGTGATATGTCAAAAGCTGCCGTGGACAATAGGCCTTCCCCACGAGGACACACTCTCAGTATCTGTCCAACAGACACAAGATCAAAAACATCAAACTGAACCGCCAACAGATATGCCTCGGAAATGGTATTTATCTTTCTGAAAAATTGCGCATCTCCAGAAGGGCCCGTTGCTCTGGTAACAGTGCCTTCATATCACAATGTTAGTGGATGATGGAGAGCTCTGACCTCACTGGTCACAGAGACCAGAACCAACACTCTTTACAATTACATACTCAGTGTACAAGACATAATGGACACCTTGCTAATATAGAATAATTTGCCCTCAGAACAGTCTCAACTTGTCGGGCCATGGACTCTACAAGGTGTCGATAGCGTTCCACAGGGATGCTGGCCCATGTTGACTCCAAGGCTTCCCACAGTTGTGTCAAGTTGGCTGGATGTCCTTTGGGTGGAAGACAATTCCTGATACACATGGGAAACTGTTGAGCGTGAAAACCTAGCAGTGTTGCAGTTCTTGACACAAACCAGTGCGACTGGCACCTACTACCATGCCCTGTTCAAAGGCACTTCAATAACGTCACTTTAATCATGTTTACATATCTTGCATTACTCATCTCAAATGTATTTGTGTGCATTAGGTAGTTGTTGTGGAATTGTTAGATTACATTTTAGATATTGCTGCGCTGTCGGAACTAGAAGCACAAGCATTTCGCTGCACTGGCAATAACATCTGCTAACCATGTGTATGTGACCAATAAAATTTGATTGATTTAATACTTTACCTTGCAAATTCACCCTCTGAACAGCACACACACACAAGCCATGTCTCAATTGTCTCAAGGCTTTAAAATCCTTCTTTAACCCGTCTCCTCCACTTCATCTACACTGGTTGAAGTGGATTTAACAAGTGACATCAATAAGGGATCATATCTTTCATCTGGATTCACCTGGTCAGTCTTTGTTGTGGAAAGAGCAGATATCCTTAATGATTTGTACACTCAGTGTACCTGTATCCTTCCATTTCAGTCATGTTTTCTCTTTAATTGTAAAAGTAAGCAATGGCCAATTCAAGTGGTTTGACAATAGAATTAACCAATTAAAACAACCCTTCTGTGACCATGGGATGGATATTTCTCTATGGCAACATATGAAGAACATTGCACAAAAAAATAAAGACTTTATTAACATATCTGTTTCCTATCCTATATTTGACAACAACAGCTTTTCAATTAGATGAATAACCTGGAGGCTGTAAGATATGCTGCCAGACATACCCATAGTCCTACGTAGATTTCAATTGTGTTTTATAGTTGCTAGAAATCTATATGCCTTTATGAAAGAAAGTGTTCCTCTCTCTTTTTTTTAAAGAATGAGGGCGTTCTCTCTCTGACCTATACTGACAACAGATGACTCTTTGAAGATCCACATCTAAATGTAAAATATAGCTGCAATCAAGTCCACATTAGTCTTGAGTCGGAGGCGGGAGTTGCCTGCTCATGAATCAGATTGCAATCGACTGTAAATTGTGAAATAATCGATTATATTATGTGTACAAGTGTTAGGCAAAACACCCGTTAAAGCATAAAATATAGCAGGGAAGCATGTGCTCAACAGAAATGGCATGATGTTGTGTGGCTCTCAACCCCCAAAACCCTAACCTCTGCGTTAGCAGTAGACATATAAGGCAACCTTACAGATGAAGTCCACCTTAAACATTTTGACAGGCCAACTAGGACAAGTTGTATACAGTCATTATGACAAATACATTTACAGTGCCCTGTGTGAACTACATATTAAGGTTTTATTCCATTATAAAATATAATGTAAACCACGTAAGTGCTGTAATATCAGGGTAATAAGTAAAACAGATATACTTTATGTTTATAATAAAATGTTCTGCAGAAACACTGGGAGAAAAAGTTTAGACCCACAATAATAAAATAAACGTAGCCTAATTAGCATTAAACAAAGTAAGTCTAATAAACAACAACAAAGTAACTAACAAAGTAAGTCTAATTGACAAAGTAATATGTTGTAGACCATGCTGTCAGGGTATTGAAAACATTGCATGGGGCTTAATGAAACACAATTGTGAGGATTTTAATTATACACTATAGGCTAATGAGCTGTAATATTTCATGTAAAAGGGTTATGGGACCTTTACCCTATACGCAAGTGGTCATTAACAGATAATAAGAGGATGTTCAATCACAAAATATTTGATGCGCGCTAAAGCTGTTGTATAATTTATGATTGCCTCGATGGATATTGCAAATTACTTGATGGTAAAAAAATATATATATTTCTCTTTACTCTCCTGCGCTTTAGATGTGTCCGCCTTTGCTGGACGAGAAAGTGTCTCGAGTCTCACACACTCGAGTACCTGAGAGCACCCCCAGGGCGCAATAAATCCATTTACAGACCCGTCAAGTGATGCGTAAAAAAAAGAAAAACGGAGAATACATCATGAAAATTATATTTATTTCAAGCGAATGTCACGCAAATATTCCCTTGTTTTATCAACCATATACACCCGACATAATAAGCAACACTTACATTTTCCAGTCTGTTCACACTGTTACGGATAAGTAGATTTGCTGTCATCCTCTTGTTTTACGCACGAGACGTTTGGATAATTGCGGTCTTGTTGAGTCTCTCCAGGAGTACAACGTTAGATTACATGTAATTAAATAAGTGAACTCGACAGTTAAATGAAGCACAGTGTAATTTGTGACTTGCTGCATCACTTGCTGACTTGCTGCTGTTCACAGATGTATCGAGCACAGAGAAGCAGACCGTTCTTGGTTCACAATTAAACTTTTCGCAATAATAATAATGATAGGAACTGTCTGGGAATTTTTTTATTCTTAAAATATCTGTCGGCTGACTAAAGGCTGCATCTGCTATAGTGGGCACTCATGTGACTCCACTTATTTCAGGTATTTTCCCTGTCTAATCAATTTAGTCTACACAAGCAGAAATGCGAAAGTAACACGATCCGAAAATACAGGTTAATATCTTATTTCTGAAAAGATAAATGGTTTGTTACAAATGCGTAAAAATCTGAGTCTATAGCGCTAGTCCTAACTGACAAATAGATGCTTCCATAAATCAGGCACATACACCTTTCTCACCGTCTTTTACATTCCAAGTTAAATAAACAATTACACCAGTATTATATGGCAAACTTCTCAAATTTGAAACAAATAGGAAAGTGACATGGACTTCGGGGGGAAAGTGTCTGTCCTTTGATTTGAGGGATGCGGGCAATGTCAGTGTGTATTTGTGCAATGAGGGGACACGCGCCAGATTACACATCATTCTCTCTGGGCGCGTTTGGTGCCACAGCTGTGTGACCGTCATCTGCTCGCTCAGGGGTTTGTTGGGAGCGCACGACAGATGCTTCCGCTATCCACCAGCCTTCCGTTTCCTCGGAAATAGAGCCTCTGTATTATAACGCGGTTTAAGGACAATTTGATTGTGAAGCGCCGATTAAATTTCCACCAACAAAAATTACCACAGTGACATCAGGTGACACCCAGCGATAGAAAGAGAGAGGGGGAGGGAGATAGAGCATAATAGAGTATCAAGGGATAATGTGAAATATCTGTAATTTAGAAGGGACCTGAGTCTGTAGCAGAGAAACCATTGGAGTGCTAATTAAAAAGAGCAGTAAGAAATGTAGTGGTAGAATGTATAAGATCCCTCTATGCTGAGTGGTTGAGCAGTATAAAAACAGACAGAAACTTGGAGAAGCGAATTGACTCACCTGTTCATTTTTGCAGAGGTCTGCCCACATACTGGTCCCATCCCCTCCTCTCATCAGCACATGGTAGATGAAGAAGTAGGTGCCAGGAATGCTGCAGATGAACTTGCCTGAGATGCCGTCGTAGTTGTTTCCCAAGTTGGTGACCACGTCATCAAACTTAAGGATCTCATAGCCTTCATGGGGGTTCTTAAGCCCTGCGTAAAAGGCCACCCGGGGCACTGTGCTGTAGGTGGCCGTGCTGATAGCTCCATTCCCCCCCAACCCCAAAATCCCAGTCCTCCCTCCAGACCCTCGGTCTCCAGGGGGTCCCACTGGCCCTGGTGGCCCTGGCTCTCCAGGCGGTCCAGGGAGTCCAGGTTTACCTGGCCTGCCTTGCTTGCCCTGGGGGCCCTGCACCAGCGTGGAGGGCATGTTGCTGTTGTCGCTGAGGGCCTCGGCTTCTGCCTGGATGCCACTGGAGCTGGTGCTGCTGGCCGTGGTGCCCTTGTTCAGGTAGGGGTCACACACCATGCGGCAGGTACCCAGCATTTCAAAGTGGCTGGTGTCGGTGCCCACGGAGCTGACCAGGACGGGGATGAGGACCACCAGCACCAGGACCAGCATGACCCCGACGGCAGCCGCCACCAGGGTCTTCCTCCCGATGCTGAGTCGGGGAAGGGGCTGTGCTGCCAGCGTGGCTCTCCCTGGGGCGGAAATGGTGACTGCTGGGTGTGGGGAGCCTGCCACCGAGGAAAGGGACACGGGGATCCCAAGTAGAGTAGGAGGAGGAGCGGCGAGTGTGTGAGTGTAAGAGAGAGACCCACATACACTCACTGATACGCTTCACTGCTTTCACTCACACGGAGGTAGTTCCCGTACACTCTCGCTCACCAGCGTGCACACTGACGCACATAGGGAGCACACACATACACGAGCCGACATACAGAATTTAGTCCCAAACTCTCGGCATGAAAAAGGAGAAAGAAAGAGGATGCTAAGGAAGGAACACTCAGGAGGAGGAGTGTTAGAGAGAAACAAGAGAAATGGTAAGAGGACGAAACAGAGAGAGTGAGTGTGAGAAAGAGAGACGGAGAGAGTAGGCATAGAGTCCGTGTGCGTGCGTGTGGTGTGTTTGTGGTGACGGATTCTCAGGCTTGGCTTTTTATATGGCAGTAGCAGTGGAGCCCCCCCCCCCCCCACGCCCCCCACGCCCCCCAATCCTCCTCCCCTCCTCCTCTGGTTGGTGTGGTTACGAGTAGGGGGAGGAGGGAGCCCCACACGGTCCCCTCCTCCTCTCTGTCTCACTCAGAATGGCTCTCATCACATCACATTACTTTCTACCACACTACACTCCCTCTGAGCCAGTGAGGAGCCAACACACACTCCCTCCCTCTCCCTTTCAAGCTCTCTTACCCTGACTCCTCACTCCTTCCTTCCACTTTTGATTCCCTCTCTCTCTCACTCTCTCACTCTCTCACTTTCCTCTACCTCTCACTTTCCTCTCTCTCCTCACTTCTTCCTTCAACTTTTGATACTGTTTCTCTCTCTCTCTCTCTCTCTCTCTCTCTCTCTCTCTCTCTCTCTCTCTCTCTCTCTCATCAGCCTCCAGCCTCTAAAAATAAAGATGGAGCACAGGGAAAGGGTGCTGCACTTTCCTGGAGGTGCCAGAAATATATATGGTTCTACACTTTCTATCTGTCGTATCCACACACACACACACACACACACACACACACACACACACACACACACACACACACACACACACACACACACACACACACACACACACACACACACACACACACACACACACACACACAGACAGAAACCAAATGTAATTATTACCCATTTTTTTACACATAATGCTCAAATACACTAACAGCTTTTTACACCCTGGAGTAGATTGATTGAAAAACAATCTGCATGAGAATACTTCAGTTTAGGCATTGGATGCATCTCCAACCACCACATCCGCCATTGTTGCACTTCCGCATCTGCGATGAAAGGTGACAGAGCTAGAGCGGTGTTTGTCAGACCATGAAACATCCTCAAAATCAGTCTTCTCAATAAAACATCTGTAACGTTCAAACGGTTTGACCTACAAAACTATTATGAACAACCTATGGAAAGGAGAGACTCTCGCAAACAAGTGTCACGGGACTCGTCTGTAAGTAACCAGTACTGGATAAAAACAACTAATGGAAGTATGAAGGTAGTTTTGTGTCTACCCCAAAAAAGGGGGTAGGTACAAATATAGGCACAAATATATCCTAGATTTACGACAACACTTCAAAACTTTGTGTCTTATGATTTACATTTTGACTGTACTTTTTGCCATTTATGAATGTGTTATTCAATGCATTTCTATGGGATTGAGTAGTAAAAACCAAAATCAATATTTTATCAAACACTTTTGTTTTATATTGTACCTAAAGGGGTCCTAAAAGTCTAAATCAAATAGATAACTGATCCATAGTATGATATCTTAAAACAATTCTATGTCAGCTTAGCACCCCCCCTCCCCCAGCATCTTAGACTCTAAAGAATTAAAATGTGTATGGTGTTTATTAAGAAGGCTAATGATAAATACCAACACATGAGCCAACAGTACATACTGTACATACCAAGAACACTAATCATAAATCTACTGTTGGATGGGTTGGGGGTGGCACCATCACTTCCTGGTCTTTCCTGGCAGACAGCCTCCTCCTGGGGGAGATTTTATTCAGGACAAATGGCAGAGTTAAAGGACAATGGGGAGGTGCCATCCATGGTTAATGTGCCATTGACATTGACTCCATTTCACTGTTATTGTATTCCACTTTTTGTCCTCAGTGTCAATAACCGCACTTCTGCACCTCAATGCGCTGACACCATTTCTTATTGGTATCTTTTTTTAGCTATTGATTTCATGGTTTTATTCAATTAAGGGCCCCGTTTGATGGGGGAAATATCTCTGAGCCACAGTGATGTCATATTTTTGACATTTTCATCTTTCACAGTGATGAATGATACATATGGAGGGAAATGACAACATTAGAGAATAGTCAGCATACACAGTTCTCCTATGGACTGTGTCTTTGCAGAGGAGGTCAATTCAATTATGTCTGGATTTATTTAGCATAACACAAGGTTGAATGAGTCTGTATCTTATACAAATCTACTAGGATTTTACCAGGGATGTTATTCAGCTTTTATTGAGGTTGTTGTTGTTGTCCCGTTGTTGTCGTGTAGGGATGAGGGCCGGGCCAGCATGGTGAAACATGATGTAAAACCTCCCCCAGATGGAGGGCTTTGACGTTGTTTGCACGAGGTTTAGACAGGGCTCTCATGGAAGATTGAAATGGATCAATGCACACCAGGATGCCTGAACATTTGTCACCACTGCGCTTGACTGGTCACCAATTAGAGCATTCCACTTCTGTCTCTTTATCATCATTAAACAGCCATTGCAGTGTTATGGCGTAACCGGTTGGCTCTCAAATCATCTTCCAGGGTGAGTCCATCCACAGACTCAACACACAACCCAGATCACTCACAAAAGACCAGGTGTGTGTCTGACTCGGACGGGCGTATATTTGACCACTATGTGTTTAGTCTTAGAATTGTCATGGAGTTTGTCCGTATGAAGCAAACAATACCTAAATTGCTTTCTGGGTTTGCTTAGTCGGATTGTTTGTCTTCGGCACCTGCCGGCAGTACCTGCCAGTGAGTCTGTCGTCAGTGCACCAAATCTCTACATCCTTTAACCACTGAGAGATCAGTTCACAGCACAGAGGACAAACACAGAGGTAGAGATGCGAGAGAGATGAGAGAGAGAGGAAGACAGGCCAGAGAGAGGGAGATAGAAAGAATTTAAAGAACAGGGGAGAAGTAGTTGGAAGCTGTGGGAGTTTAGGGATCTCAGTTACGTAGGTTGGCTTTGATTGGTTGGTTGGTTAGTTGTCTGGTTGGGAAGTAAGTAGGGCGGAGGGAGTAGGGCTGTCGTGGTGAGTGAAAAAAACGGAATAAAAATGATAATTGAGCTGTTATACAATACATAGTCTACCCATATTACACATGGCAGAATTATTTTGGTGTGATTTAAGATGTCTTTGGTACATAATTGATCTAGCCTACTGTATACTCACTTGATGAGAGAACATCTATGCAGCCTGAGGCAAGGAACAGCTTTTTTGCTACTTTCTACTATATAGGACCTGTTTCAAATGATCACATACTGTATGTGTACTCGCGCCGAAAGTGAAAAATATCCTTTCTATTTTATACAGCTAAGTTCAATTATATTCTTCTTACTATAACATCACATAATAAAAAAATAATTGCACGGGACTTATAAGCATATATTGTCAACTAAATAAACAAGCCTACAGTACATCCTATAGCATGGAGCATAGCCAGTAGCAACACACAGTAGGTCAACTCATATTCTGTTCTTCTGAAATACATTTTCTTAATCTCATGTTTCTTTAGACCTGACTTATTGTGGTGGTGTATATTAAATTGATTCTTTCCTTTTTTTAAAAATGTAGATGTTCCAAAGGGGCTGTGGAGGCCTGGAGATGCCTGGAGATGCCTGGAGAGGCCTGGAGATGCTCGAAGTGTTTATGTTAATTACCGTTCAATTACCGTGAGACCGGCAGTCTTTTGCGTGACAAAAACCTTATGGCCAATGAAAATCGGTGTCCCCGTTTTATGGGGATTGATTTGTCATTGAACGGAAGGAAATGCCTCGTATTGAAGTGACAGAACATTAAGGGTTACGCAGTAATACAACTCTCTAGGAACAAATACTTAAAAGGTTACACCTCCTCCTATCCCTTGTAATACAATTAGGATAATTCACTTAGCTCCGTGTCCAAGTCTTTATTACCCTTAAACATAGATGTCAATCTCAATGTGACTTCCCAGGTTAAAAAAGGATAAATACAATACAATTGAAAAAAACTGACAATCCTCAAAGGGACATTGTTTCAGCAATCAGACCTGATTGGTTTAGAAAAGATAATTAGGGAAAACATTGCGGGAGGCTCACAGCTTAGTTCAGCCTTGCCACAATCCTATGGAGCTGTTCTGTGAAAGGGGGTGCTGAAATCCCCCCACTGCTCTGCAATTAGCACCATGGGAGGGAGAAGTTAAACCTGATATTTAACTGATGGTGGTTATAAACAAGGTTAATTAGTGAGTGAGAGGCTGATTAGTGGTTTCTTATGTTGATCAGGTGTCAATCGTCAAAATAACAGACAACACCAAATATCAAGGTTGAAATAGACAGTGGACGTTTTCAGGGAGAGTTTTAAACATGATTCCCGGTTTGTTTCTGTGAAAGGGGGGTTTGGAGGGGGGAGGAGAGGGTGCAGAAAGCTTTTAAAATTGAATGAGTGAAATGCTGGTCATGGCCTTAGCCCTGTGGCCTGCATTTCATCAGAGATGTTTTAACTCGTGGCTGGCTGGGGTCAGGAGAGGAGGCCGTCTCCTCTGAGGCATCAGACACAACCAACTAAACAGCTCAATGCACTACAGCTTTGTAGTTTTTTCACCTCAAGAAAAACAAAGAGAGAGAGAGAGAGAGAACTTCAGAGGTCCACAGGGAGGACAGACTGAACATACCGGAGTAAGAAAATAAATAAAAAAAGGAGTAAGACAGAGAAGATGTTCAGGTTGAAGAAAGAGTAAAACAATCAAATAAAAATAAACAGTGCATAGCCACAGTCCTCCTGTCTATCCAGTTGGGTTTGGCTCTCTGATTGACTCCCCTGTGCTGTGTGGGTCCTGGCTGGGCTTTATCAATGGGCTCCTTTCATACACAGCTGAAACAAGTCACCACTGTCTGTGCATGGTCACTTGGCTCCCACTGAGAGGACTCACAACACAGAGGAGAGAGAGAGACAAAGTCAAAGTGCAGCGAGCTGGCGGGGTAGGAGGGGAGGGGTGGGAGGGGGAAGGAAGGAAGGAAGGAAGGAGGAAGAGAGGGGTGCATTTAAGGGAGCTGGGTGGATGGGGTATGATAGGGTAGGAATGTCGGAAAACAGTTGGCACAGAGATGACATGGAAAGTTGTAAAGGAAGTGCATTTGTGTGTGTTAATGTGTGTTTGAACTAAGCCTGCTCTGCCTCACTGCTTTACTTGCTGATGAGGCACTTTAACACACTGCACATCCAGGTGAATGAAGAAACAGAGCGAGGGGCATGACTTCAGTGAAAACAACAAACACTAACACTGTAGCCTCAGGGTGTGTGTTCCACTAGAGCAGCCATGACTCAGTAAACAACTGCATTGTTTACTAATGTGACAGCATTGATGACGGCCAGAGCTTTCCCATGATGTTGCACAATGATTTAAGTCAATAAGTCGTCATTTTAGTCAAACAGTTATATATTTGGGCTTGACGTGACAAATCCGAACTGCCCACTTCGTGCAAATCAGTGTGAACGCGGTATCTTTTCCGATGATATGATGTCTAAATTATTTTCAGCCTAGGTATCGTTTCAGGGCTGGGTTGATTTGTTTTATGTTACCGCCCACCAGCATGGCATTGTTTATTAGAAACAGCTGCAAAGTTATTCCTCTTTGCGAATGAGCCACACAGTCTTTTATCCACTCGGCCGCCGGAACCATATAGCAAATGATAGAAAATTATCATAATCCATTGGCTAGTTGATACATTTTCACTTATTGTTTAGCTAGTCTGTATTAATACAACAATATATATGTAACCCTTTTGTAAATGGTATGATTGGTTGATATGGTAGCATTTTGCAACCACCTCCCCCCGTCGCCCTAAGATGAACGTTTTTGACCACAAAAATGTTGCATCACTACATGCACCACTGCTTTAATTAATGTAGCGTTAACTCGAAACCACAAGTGTCTCTCCAGATCCTGAAAAGGCACCCGCAAAAGAAAATTCAAGTAACTTATAGAGTTACGTTTCATTTGCGACGTGCATGATCATGAGCAAGGCCATTGCAGTCTATCGTTTCACTTCCCCTGTGAGAACCATGAGCACGGGCTGACTTGGCTTTGCTGATCCGCAGCCGAAGCCTGCCAGCAGCTTACCCACCGAAGGTTGCACCTTGTCCATTATAATGTTGAAAAATTCATACCATCGATCTTTCAATAGTTATCCGTATTACCGCTGCTTCATCTTATTCTTTCTAATTATTTCTGCAGCGGAAGATGCCAAAACTTTGGAGAAAACAATAGATGGTGAAGTCAAAGATGGGCCAGTGGTTTCCATCTGTGACAAAGTTTTCCCTAAATCAATGCTTGATGACAAATCCAGTTCCAGAATCAACCATCGAGCCAGCTGGCTAATCTTTTTAATATGGTGTTGTAAAAAAAAAAGCAATAACAGATACCATTAGCAAGCCAGATAAGATTAGCCAGATGTCAGTGCCCTATTTGTTGATGTTTTCAACTCAACGTGGAAATTCCCACACCCATTTTGTGAATATGTTTAGGTAGCCTTTGTCATTCTTCCGAGGTACCGCTGTCTAGACAACTGCCTGGTGCTTTAGTTTAATAAAGTGTACATTTTCGTTAAATACACACTGAATTCACTAAAGCTAACTGTCAACTGAGAGATGATGTACCTGCTCAACAAACCCTCATTGCAGCCTGCACTGTAAGGCAGTAATAAGAAAAACAATCATTTGTCATTCTTCATTCCCTAAATCCCGTTCCCCATGGTCATGGCTCAGTGTGTGTTTGTTTATTGTCTAGTCCATTTTCCATGACAGAGACATACAGAGACCCAGGGTAGACAGGCCTTATGATGTAACTATTTTTCATGCAGTGTGCTGACATGCTGTTGAGTGAAGAAGAGTGTGAGATCATGAAGAGGCCTTGCTGTCTGTCCCAGGGGTTCTGCTCTGTGTGACATACTGTGACTTCACTACTGTACATGTGGCGAATCACATGGCACGTAGGGCTACACAGTTTTGATCATGATTGAGTTATCATTGATAGTACCCTTAATTAATTATATTATTCCATCTATCTCTGTTTCGTCTTATATAGCATTTCTCGATGAAGGCTTCTCTGTCTAAAAATAGGTAGATTCACTGGTAGTCCTCCCACTCCACCAGACAATGCTGAATATCAGTATTAATGACTACATTTAAATACATATTCAAAGAGGTGGTCAGTCTGTAGAATATAAACTTGGAAAGAGTTCTGGACAGCCACTTCAGAACTGTCCCTCATGCACCTTCTAACCCACAGGGAAAACAACAGACAGACAATGTGCACTACTGCAGCATCCAAGAACAGACGTTTGCCGCCACATCATAGTCCTCTATAGTGACGCATATTTGATTAAAAACCTTGCTGCTTTTAAACAACTGCTAGAACTATTGCTCCAGGTCAATGGCAATATGTATTGAAATAAAACTAAGCTAGGGAGTAATAACACTCATAAGTGGAAACATCTCACAATTGTAAGTGATTCAGCTGCAATGTAATGCCTTTTTGGCTTTTTAGTATTTCCATTTCGCTCCTCAGTCGTGCCTAGGGCTTGACTGGCTACCCAAAACCCTCGCTCCGGCCAAACGCTACACCACGCCCACAATCAGTCTGGATCTGAGTACCTCCACAATGATTTCGAGAATGGATATTCATTCTAGACCGTCTGATTGGTGCCAGAAACCGATGGGTTGGGCCAGAGCCAAAACACAGATGGGTATAGCGGCAAATTCGATTCAGTCTTACAAATTCTCTCTCTACCCTACCCCCCCTGCACACACACACGCACGCACGCACGCACGCACACACACACACACACACACACACACACACACACACACACACACACACACACACACACACACACACACACACACACACACACACCCCAAGCCATAGGTTCTCTCCCTGGCTGGACTGCTTGGTGTGTCACTCACATTGTTGTCATTGGCCACGCCCAGAGGTTGCTGCCATGAAGGATGCCTCTGTTGACAGTCTCCAAGCAGTGAAAGGTTGCATAGAATGAGACAGTGCAATAATATATAGGATAAGTTAGTGATTGGAAAGGATTAGGGTAAAACACAGATTCAACCACAAAGACCAGGGAGGTTTTCCAATGCCTCGCAAAGAAGGGCACCTATTGGTAGATGGGTCAAAATAAAAAAGCAGACATTGAATATCCCTTTGAGCATGGTGAAGTTATTAAATACACTTTGGATGGTGTATCAATACACCCAGTCACTATAAAGATACAGGTGACGTTCCTAACTCAGTTGCTGGAGAGGAAGGAAACCGCTCAGCGATTTCACCATGAGCCCAATGGCAACATTAAAACAGTTCCAGAGTTGAATGGCTGCGATAGGAGAAAACTGAGGATGGATCAAAAACATTGTAGTTACTCCACAATACTAACCTAAATAACAAAGGGAAAATAATATTCCAAAACATGCATCCTGTTTGCAATAAGGCACTAAAGTAAAACTGCAAAAAATGTCCTGAATAGAAGGTGTTATGTTTGGGGCAAATCCAACAGAACACTTCACTGAGTACCACTTCATATTTTCAAGCATGGTGGTGACTGCATCATGTTATGAGTATGCTTGTCATTGGCAAGGACTAGGGAGTCTTTTAGGATTAAAAAATTAATGGAATAGAGTTAAGCACAGGAAGAATCCTAGAGGAAAGCCTGCTTCAGTCTACTTTCCAACAGACACTGGGAGACAAATTCACCTTTCAATTGGACAATGACCTAAAGACACAAGGCCAAATATACACCAGAGAGTTGCTTACCAAGACAACATTGATTGTTCTTGAGTTGTCTCGTTACAGTTTTGACTTAAATCGGCTTGAGAATCTATGGCAAGACTTGGAAATGGCTATCTAGCAATGATCAACAACCAACTTAACAGAGCTTGAAGAATAAAAAAAAAATATTGTCCAAATATTGTACAATCCAGGTGTGCAACGTACTTGGAGACTTACCCAGAAAGACTCACAGCTGTAAAAGCTGCCAAAAATGGGTTTCTAACATGCATTGAATCAGGAGTGTGAATGCTTATGTAAATGAGATATTTCTGTATTTAATTGTCAATACATTTGAAAACATGTCATTTTTAATTGCTGAAGGCACTGTACCCACTAAAAAGCCAAGTTACCATTATTTGATTTTAGTATCATTTGTTTTTAGAATGGGCGACGCACCAACATTTTAAATTTACTTAATTTTATTGACAAAAAGTGAATCCTCTATTTATCCTGAGAGACAATGACCGAAAATACGACTTCGTTTTCTTTATTTACCTACCCCACAGCCAGCATTAGCATTGCTTCTAGTGAAACAATGGGAGTGGTTGGGCCAATGGCAGGATGCTTCAGAATGCCAAAATCTCCAGTCACTTCAAACCAAATGTTATAGCAACCTAAATGCCATAACAAGTTTCACATATAGAATATGTAATAGATCATCCGCGAGGGGCTATGCATTCTCTTGTTAATAATGGAACACATAAAGCACCGAGTTGATTATCGCTTATATACAATGGCTATAATTTAACCCATTTGCCTATAGAAATGTGTTCATTTGCCAGGAGAAATATGTTCAACATCCACTAAAGTAGCTAGTAAGTTTACTAGAAAGCTACAGCGATTGACCAAATAGTCTTCCTAGCTTAGCTAACCAAACCATCAGTCCAATTCAACAATGCCAATCATGTTTTCAATTCAACTTTAGCTTAGGGTATATTAAAGGGTATATGGTTTCTGTATTACAGTTCTACCAAGTAATTATACCGCTGACAGACTTTTATGAGCGGTTTTGACTGCAACTAAGCATATGTAAGGTCATTTTTATTTTGTACATGGTCATGCCTTGTTATAACCAGTTATAACCATAGGCGAGTACAAAAGGTGCTTATTTTTGTATGTGATCTGTCTATCTGGTCAAAATCACTTCAACAGATATGTATAACTTAATATTATATCTCCAGAGAAACCTGGAGTCAAATAAATGTATTTCTTGATTTGCCGTAGAATCACTACTTTTCAAACAATACACACCAATACATCGCTCTGTGTAGATTCAGACTGTATCTGAGTTCTGTATTGCAGTTGTATTAAGTATTTATACCATTGGCAGACTTTTTATACCACTGCATATTATTAAATGCCCAAAAATAAGGTAATTTTGATTTTGTATACAGTCAGACAATACGTGGTATAGAAAAGTGCAATCTTAGGCGAGTACATGGGGAGTCAAAATCACTAATGCAGGTCCTCCTCCACCCTCTGGTGGTATGCATAACTTCTGTCTCCTGAGAAAATAAAGGCCCTATCTACAGTTTTACATTACTATAGAATAACTGTAGGTGTTTTTGGCAGGTTTCAAATGACCCCAGAGGACTTCAAAAAATGTTAAGTCTATGTTGATGCATACACACTATAAACTATCAAAAATAAAGAGAGTTGCACACTCCATATTTAAACTCCTAGTAATGATCCAATAAATGACTGTGAGTTGAAATATGGAGTGTGTGAGTTTATAGTTTATTTGCCATTAGTCAGCACCTCCACACAAAATAATGTTTCTGGGTGTGTGCCAGCTCATGTTTTTTATGATACAGAAACACTAAACAATGATTTAGATTTATTAAAAACAAGTTGATTGAAAAAGTAATGAACATTTTCAAGAATTGAATGAACCACATTTGGACCCCAGTCGGTAGAATGAGGGCTAAGTCAGTAGTGCCACCTGTCCAAATCGGTCTACACCTGTAAGATATACAGATACATTTTGTGCCTGACAACCTCTGGAGGTGGCCAGGAAGATCCGATCACGGCGCATCTTTTATTCGTTTACACCTTTCTGAAAATGTGGGCAAAACCAGAATGTGGACAAGCGTCAGACGAAGGATCCATGTTAGAACCAGATATAAATGGGGCTTTTTTTTGTCTTTGTTGTTTAGTATCCATTGACTGAAATGTCTTTCAAGGTTTTTGGTTAAAAAAAAATATATATTATTTTGTTGAGTTTTTGAGTGCTCTCAGAAACCTATTTGTACTGACAAAATATATAAATAAATGGGAGACTTTTGAGTTGTCTGTTTTCCTCTCTTTTATGTGACCCAAGGGAGAAATCCCAGAGTGACTCCTATCATCCAGGCGTTGGAGACAGGGGCCTGTCAAAGCCTCAGCAGGAGCGCAGCTTGGGTGCACTGTGACCTGGCTTCGCTCACAGCATCGCTAGAGTTATTTTGGAAGAACCATGGAGGAATTGTGGTCTGGTGTGAAGTGTTGTTTCTCTAGAGACAGGAAGGATGGATGGTAGAAGAGGAGGGAAAAGGCTACCTCCATCCTTTCAGCTCACCAAACTTTTGTCATTTATCACCTAACATGTACTGTAGCTTGATGTTCCCTTGTGAATATGAATTGAGAAAACACCATAAAGACATGAATATACAGTAAGCTTATGTTTTAGCTCATGGCCTGGGGGTTATCACTGTATTTTAGAAGCAGGTTAATTTTGTCAGGGCTGTCTCAACTAAAATAGTTAAGTCCAGCAAAACATAGATTCCTTACCATAGATGTTAGACCTTTAGATTTATTTACTTGAATGTTGAGAACGACTTATTAGGCTGATTAGGCTGACAGGCGTATTGCTGTGTATTTCACGGAGGCAAGTCCAAGCTCTGTGTACTACCTAAGTATGGTTCTCAATCAGAGACAACGAAAGACAGCTGCCTCTGATTGGGAACGATACCAGGCCAAACACATAAAAAAGAAAACATAGAACAACATAGAATGCCCACCCCAACTCACGCCCCGACCAAACCAAAATAGAGACATAGAAAAGGAACTAAGGTCAGGGCGTGACACTCTGTTTACTTCCAGACCTCAGATCTCCAACAGTCTGAGCTGAGCGCTCAAGTGCCCTCCACTGTCCTTAAGTACCTTAACAGCATGAATCTAAAATTAGTCGGAAATATTCAACAGCATGAAGTGCTTCGTGGCAATGTAAATATTGATATCAGTGAAGTATTATATAATGCGTGGCTGCTTATTACTGTTTGGCAGTAAGCTCATAAGTACACAAAAGGAGGAGGAGACTCACAGGGGAAATAGATGCGTAATGACTACATTCAGTGTGGCCTGAGGAGCTGAGGGAGGAAGTGGGGGCAAGACTTTGAGATAATTGTATGCGCTGAAAAAGCACATCTCCAGCTACAAAACTCTCAGCTAATAACAGAGCAAAACACACACACACACCAATAAACACGCACAAAGGCACAAAGGCACGGTAACACACAGACATAATAATAACACATATAATAGTACACACACACCCACTCAAAGAATTGTGCACATCTTGGGTTGCCTATACATAGTATATTCATACCATTAGAGTGTTTTTGAAGAGCAGTTCCTCAGTAGGCTGAGAGACAGACGCACCATGTCACCTAGAGTGAGCCTTAGCCTCCTGTCTCACGCAGTGTTGCACCTTGGGACTCTGGCCCAGCCAATCATCAAAGACTACCCAGCCGGAGAAGGGAGAACCCACAAGCTTTGTCTCCTTAAGTATTTATGGTAATGAAGTGGTCTAGATTAATTATGAGCAATGTGAAAAGAATTCTGATGAACTTGGAGTGCATGGCTGTGAGTCACACTCATCACCAGCGATCTGAGTTCCACTCCAGGCATGGACGTCTCCTCTCTCAATTATACATCATCTAGCTGTCAGGGAGGAGTGTACGCTACAGAACATCATTAATGTGGATCTGAGAGGAGGGAAAAGACACAGCTTGATATAATGAGAGGTGCTATGATTACTATCACAGTCACTATGTCCTATAACACTGGTACAGCAAGCAGAGGCACATGTATTATTTATACTTACAGGACTATGTAATATGTTGATGTATATGCTTGCTCCTACAGTAGTAGTGGCACGTGTATGGTGCTTATACTCAGAAATCCATTAACTGGGATACTCAGTAAACATTAAGTTCTGATTCTCAGAACACTTTTAACTACTTAACCCTTACTGTCTGTCCTGAACTGCTATCCCATTCCTTAATCTTTAGCACACTTAAACAAATTTGAACTTATAGGGGAAGTGTGTTGTGATGGATCAATAATCTGCAATGTGATGGTGGCCTCAGTACTTCGTCTAAGGCCTTTTACTGCACGCTTGGCTTATTGTTGTACTGTCTGATTTGCTGTTTGTTGTTGGCTTCTTTTTGTCTCTAAAAGAGAATCAGTCCAATCTCACTGTACATTTCTCCTGCTTAGTAATCTGAAAGACTCATGAGAGATGAACAACTGACTGGAACACCTGGAGTGATCCTGATTTCTCCCATGAGGGCGAGAGAGAGAGAGAGAGAGAGAGAGAGAGAGAGAGAGAGAGAGAGAGAGAGAGAGAGAGAGAGAGAGAGAGAGAGAGAGAGAGAGAGAGAGAGAGAGATGATCAGATTGAGAGAGTCGGATTGAGTGAGTGATAGAGCACAACTGAAAAGCACTGTGTCGCTCCCTCCCTCACCCTGTCTCCCCCCTGTGTCCCTCCCTCCCCTGTACAGCAGCACAGTTAATTTAAATTCTGCAAGGAGACAACCAATAAATCACCTGCATTCTGACTAATGGTTCCTGCACTGAGGGGAAAACTCTCTCTCTTTCTCTCTCACCTCTGTACCTGGAGACTCTTCACACTGCAAAGAAATATAGGGTAGTGCTATTAGCTAAACGTACACTACTTGTACACACACACGCGCACACACACGCGCACATGCACGCGCACACACACACACACACACACACACACACACACACACACACACACACGTTATTGCATAAGCATTCACACTCTCACAAAAACACACGTACTGTAATATCCACTGACAGGCTGCAGTTGTAAGAGTCAGCAGAAACACAACTCCCCTGCCAGGTTTGCACTTCCTCCAGAGGCAAACATCCCCCAAAGTGATGGTCCATAATTATCTTCTTCAACTCCACCTCAGCTTTCACCGTTGACGTCTGAGACACAGAACTTAACCTTGAACCGTCATGCAGAAGCACAGCAATGGTGTTATTCCAAAAATATACTGCAGCTGTGAGCTTGACAAACCCGGATCTTTAAAAAACCTGAACCTTCTCACCCCAAATCAAGGCCCACTGTTGTTATCACCACCAGCACTGATAACATTTACTAACTATAGGCATTGACTGCAGGGATATTAGGTTCGAAAAAATACTGAAAATCAGCAGTTTGGAGGGGATAGTAGAAAACAAATGCACTCATTAAAATAGGACTAAAATGGTCCAGAGTTTTAGTCAACTGATAATAACTAAAACTAACAAGGAAGAAATTACCAAAATGTGACTAAAACTATATTGAAAATAGCTGCCAAAATGAACGCTGTATTGTACAGAACCACCTTGTTTTACTTAAGCATTTTGATTAAAAAATAAATAAATGACATTCGAATTGCTCTCCTGTGAAGTCGTGACTTGCGACTCCCCTGAATCGTGTCACATATAATTAGCATATCATAACATTACTGTAAGAAAAAAACACCACCTCATTTCTTCGATTTTAGGACGCTTGTGCAAATGCTCAAATGTTTCTCTCGCGTGGCCACAACTCAACAGCGCACGCCACTAAGCAAAATATGTATTTGAATGAAACAATACACAGTTATGCTACAGTTTCTTAACACCATCTGCTGTAAAAATCGTTCACAGTCAGTGGCGGTTCCAGCTTGTATGGTTCCCTGGTTCCCTGCATGGTTGGCATGCAGATGCTGCATGGACATAATTCACGATTGAATTATGAGAAATGTGAAGGGAGGGTGGCAACACAAATGTGTGCGTTAGGTAGCGGCATAGAAACACATGTGCGGAACATGACACGGGTCTTTCCAGCGGGATCAAGGAGGCGGGGCAGGGGCGGGACAGGGGCGGGACAGGGGCGGAACTGGGCGGTTGCCTACGGATCCACAGCCTCAGCCTATTATAAAGGAGGGTGGGCTAGGGAGAGACAAACTGTTTGCCCTTATTGGCACCAGAACGCTTGTTCTCTCTGCTCTCTGCTGTTCTCTGTTTTGTGCCAGTGAGGCCCAGCGCTGAGGGATGAGATATGGCACCTCTGGCCCCCCTCTGCTTCTTCCCGGCCCTCTTCTTGACCTGTCACTATCAGTTTGTTAATAATCTACTGAGTCCACTATGCTAGAAAACATGCTCTCATTACCACTCTCTTTCTCTCACTGACTCTCCGTCTCTCTCACACACGTGCACTCGAACGCACACACACACAAACACACACAAACACAGGAAAGGCTCACACTTTCACACATACATTTGACTTCCTGTGAGCTAGCTAGTGTGATGCCATGGACAAGGGACCATTATGGGGGGATGGTGTATACACTCTATAATCTGTTCTACTCTCTAGGCCTTTAAACTGTTCACTCTTTGATGAAAAGGGGCTATCACTTGTGCAGTGACCTGGGGTAACCCACTACAGCAAGCCTGGGCTCCCATTCCCCCCAACACATATGTCTGACTGCCAGCTGTGATTGGGGCCTCTGATCCCCCTGTGGGTCCTACATGTGTTTTTACACAGGACTGGACTATGTTCTCTGTCTCTCTCTCCCCTGCCATCCTCCTCTATTCTCCTCCCTTCTCTACTCCCCATCCTCCTCCCCTCTCCTCACTCATCTCTGTCCTCCCTTCTCCTCCCCAATCCCTCCCCCCACTCTCTTCCACCTTTCTCTCTCCCCTCCCCTCTCCTCCCCCATCCCTCCCCCTCCTCCTCTGTTGCTTAGGCAACCCAGGAGTTCTGTCCTGCTGACTTCCGACAGAAGATGATAGAGGTTGTATGCTGTGGGGTGTGACACAGATGGACAGAGCAGTGTGCAGGGAGTACACTCCACTGGACCACACCATCCACGGTCCCCAGTCCCTCTTCCCACGCCCAGCTGCAGTGAGAGAGAAGCTCCCCTGCAGTCCTCTCCTCCAACCCAAATCAAATCAAATCAAATTTTATTGTCACGTACACATGGTTAGCAGATCTTAATGCGAGTGTAGCGAAATGCTTGTGCTTCTAGTTCCGGCAATGCAGTAATATCCAACGAGTAATCTAGCCTAACAATTTCACAACAACTACCTTATACACACAAGTGTAAAGGAATGAATGAGAATGTGTACATAAAAAAATATATGAATGAGTGATGGTATAGAACAGCATAGGCAAGATGCAGTAGATGGTATAGAGTACAGTATATACTGTACATATGAGATGAGTAATGTATGGCATGAAAACATTATATGAAGTGGCAACCCTGTTCCTCCAGACCTGCCAAAAACAGCCAGAGTGCGGTATTGTATGTGGGACACTGACATGTCTGCAGCTGCTGCCACATCTCAGACCCACTAAAGTTCAGCTGTCTCGCTCTATCTATCCCTCCTAGTATTGAGCCCACAACCAACATTTTTTGCTGATATGCCTCCTGACAAAGTCAATTGGAAATGTAAAGGGAGACATGCTAAATGGACAGGCATCATCACCAGCTGAAATACTGTCAACAGCCTAAAGGGGTCTTAGTTCAATGACGGATCCACGGATTTTGGGAGGGGTTGTCATGGCACGAGCAATGACTCAAGGGTGTGAGACGAGGTGAGGTGCACACTGGGATACTATACAAGGTTGGATGTTATGGCAAGAGAGAATACTCTCAATCAGCCATCTACACCAAAGCTCCTGAGGGCCCTCTTCAGATCAGATAAATTCCATGTACAGCTATACTGCCTTGCCTCTCTTACTCTAATCATCTCTCTGTCTCTCCCATTATCATTAAACAGATATTTAGCAGCTAAGCGCTCTGATCCTGACGGACGTGAGTTACCCCCCTACATACAGTATAGTAGCACTGTCCCACTCACCTCTGCTCTGTAACCACATCTCATTAGCTGTATAAATGGAGGGGTCTCACTGTGAATCCATTACAGGGGGATTCTGTCAGGCTCTTTGTATTACCACTGTGGGATTAATCATCCCAGAGGGGGCAGAAATCAATCAATTTACCCAGAGATAAAGAGAGAGAGCTGACAAAACACCGTAAGAGAGGGAAACGCTGGGAGATTCTTATTGGCCAATTGAAATACATGAGAGGAAAGAGGGATAGCGCAAGAGAGAGATGAAGAGAATGAGAATGCCAATTAAAGAGAGTTTCTAAAACGTTATTTTTATGGAATATCACGTTCTTCCACATAAATGCACAATTCATGAATTTTTGTATTTCATATTTAGAATTTATTAGGATCCCCATTAGTTGTTGCCAAGGCAGCAGCTACTTTTCCTGGGGTCTAAGCAGGGTTTATATTATCACACGGTTATTCATCCCCCCCTCTTCTCCCCTGTAACTATTCCCCAGGTTGTTGCTGTAAATGAGAATGTGTTCTCAGTCAACTTAGCTGGTAAAATCAGGGTTAAATACAAATATATAAAAATGACAATGTACAATATAAAATCCACAATACCACAACATTACAATATATATGTTAGACCTGCGTTGTGCCAGGAGGTATGGTTTTCTCTGTTTTTATATCTGATTGTACTACTTGAGTTACTTGATGCGGAAGAGAGTTCCATGTAGTCATTCCTCTATGTAGTACATGTTTCCCAGACTCTGTTCGGAACTTGGGGACTGTGAAGAGACCCCTGCTGGCATGTCTTGTGGGGTATGTATAGGTGTTTGAGCTGTGTGTTAGCTGCTTGAACAGACAGTTCGGTGTTTTCAACACGTCAATACCTCTCACAAAGACAAGTACTGATGCAGTCAATCTCTCCTCGTCTTAGAGCCAGTAGAGATTGACAAACGCCGTATTGATATTGGCCCTCTATGTACATTTTAAGGGCCAGTCGTGTTGCTCTGGTTTGAGCCAACTGGAATTTGCTTGTGTTCTTTTTTTTTGTGGCGCTTGACCATATAACTGGGCAGTGGTCCAGGTGTGATAAAACTAAGGCCTGTAGGACTTGTTTTGTTGATTGTGATGTCAAGAAATAAGAGCAGCTCTTTATCACAGACAGACCTTTCTCCGTCTTCACTACCGTTGAGTCAATATGTTTTGATGCCAGTTTACAATCTAGGGTTGCACCAAGTAGTTTAGTCTCCTCAACTTGCTCAATTGCCATATTATTCATTACAATATTTACAGTAGATGAGGTTTGGGGTTTAGTGAATAAGTTGTCCCAAATACAATGCTTTTAGTTGTTGTTATATAACAGGACTGGCTTATTAGTTGCCACGCATTCTAGAAACTGCAGATCTTTGTTAGCTGTTGCAGTGATTTCATTTGCTATGCTAGCTGATGTGTATAATGTTGAGTCATCAGCGTACGTAGCCACACAGGCTTTACAAAATATTACTGGTAGGTCATGAGTAAAAATAGCAAAAAAGTTGGGGGGGGGTATGGGAAGTGAGAATGGAGGAAATTAGGGAAAACTGCAAAAAAATAACATTCTGGCCCTGAATAGTTCCAATTATCCGTGCCATCCATCTGGGAAAACACTGGGGTTTGGATGTACTGAGGAGAGAACTGGAGCTGTGAAAATCATTAGAGGTTAGTTGTGTGTGATGAGACTGCACATATTAACAAGCCATTTCCTGCACAATTCATTACAGCAAATGAGCCAATGATTGAGGAATATTCGTTTTTTTAAATTGAGTTTGTACTAAATTGAGTCTGAAACGCTCTACTAAAATGTGTTTATGTATGAACATTTAACAGTTATAGGTGTTTCAGAATCTAAAGTTTAAAAAAAACAAATGTTTAACAGTATGTGCCTTTGGCGTTGCGCTGTGTGTATGAGTTTGGACCTGGTGTTGTGCTGTGTGTATGAGTTTGGACCTGGTGTTGTGCTGTGTGTATGAGTTTGGACCTGGTGTTGCGCTGTGTGTATGAGTTTGGACCTGGTGTTGCGCTGTGTGTATGAGTTTGGACCTGGTGTTGTGCTGTGTGTAGGAGTTTGGGCCTGTTCTGTAATTGTGTATTTGTGGGAAATTAGGCCAGGGATCCTAGGGTAGCCATGCAACATTTCAGGCTGATGATACCTCTGTGTGTGTAATGAGAAGAAATTAGAGTCGACTGGTGATGTTAACCCACTTATAAAATCTGCCTCCCTTTATAGGGTGTTAGAAAACCACAATTACCCCCCTGACATTTTTTCACTGCATGATTTATGAAGTGAACATTGCTTCCCCCTCCTCTAGCCCCAGCCCCCGTTTCCCTAGGTAGAGCAATAAAGGGAAGTTAAGGGACGGTATTGATCAAGAAAAAATGGTCTTTGATTTGCCTGGGAGAGAGGAGGGCTACTGGTGAGTTTCTCTCCATCCTCCCAACCTAACCACCACCCAGGGCCGTGTCTAGCCTTTTGGGGGCCCTAAGCGGGCAATACATTTTAGTGACCCCTTTTCACAGCGGAGAGAAATGTACATTTTAAAGTGAATTTCCTGCAATACACATTTTGCCTTGACTTGTGCCATGTTAATGATATCAAAGTGAGAGGGACTAACAAATCAGTAGTGGTCCCCTGCAGGTCAGGGCCCCTGGGCACTTTCCCCTGCATTGCGTAACCGGTCAGTATTAGGCCATGATAGCTGGCTAGACTAATTTACCAATCTAAAAATTGTTCACTGACATGGCTAATTGAGTGACTGACATAACAAGAAAAATTGCTGATGCGCAACCAAATTTTGAACTTTAACCTTCTACTATTCAAAATCTAATTTTATTTTTTATTTCACCTTTATTTAACCAGGTAGGCCAGTTGAGAACAAGTTCTCATTTACAATTGTGACCTGGCCAAGATAAAGCAAAGCAGTGCGACAAAAACAATAACACAGAGTTACACATGGGATCAACAAATGTACAATAACACTAAAACAATAGAAAAATCTATATACAGCGTGTGCAAATGTAGTAAGATTAGGGAGGTAAGGCAATAAATAGGTCGTAGTGACAAAATAATTAAAATTGAAAATAAAACAGTATGTTGAGACGCGAGTACCTAAAAAATACAAATATAACATCTTTTGAGGCTGAGGGCCTGCTAGCGGCATGCGGCCCTAAGTGAAAGCTTATTTCACTTATGCCTAGAGCCGGCCCTGCCACCACCACCCACCCCTTCTCCCCACTCCACCTCCTCCCTCTGGCTGTCTGGCCACCCGCCACGTGTGAAAAAGCTTTCAACTCAGATCATCGTCTCCACTTCCACCTTTAATTGGCCATATGTGTCACCACCACCCTGCTGTTATTGGTGGAGAGGGAAAGGGGTGGGAGGGCAGAAGGATCTGACAGGGTGTGTGTGTGCAGATTATTTGGTTATTACAAACGCTTGTCTGCATTCCAAATGACACAATGTTCATAGCCGCAGGAAGTAGGGGTGCTGAGGGTGCTGCAGCACCCCCTGAAATTTGTATTTTTCTCTCTCACAAAAGTAGTGCACTATGACACTATTTGCTTACATGGTGCACTAATTTTGACCATAGCCCTTGTGGAACCTATTCAAAAGTAGTGTACTGCTGTAGGTAAAAGCATGTCATTGTGTGCAGACCTTGACTGTAAGAGGGGAGGTGTGTTACAGGGATGAATAAATGAATGAATAAAGGAGAAGGGGATGGAGATGCTCTAACATTAAGTGGTCTCAGCAGACATGATCTAGAGCATCAGTATGAATGGCACATACTGGTACTACAGTATAATACCCACAGAAGCAGCAACACATTCCTCATGACATTCAGGAAGCATTCATTAGCATGCATTAACCTTTACTCCTGATCACAGGAAGTGAAGCAGCAGTTACCTCTAAATTATAAGGCAGGCGTTTATTTTCCTCTGCAGTGAGGATACTGAGAAAGGGTATTTGAAAAACAAACACATGAGTAGGAACAATAGCTCACATTCTGAACAACTAGCATGACGCGGTGAAGTGCATATTGATGACATCATCCGAGCTCGGTCCATTTTTACCCAATGTTATACTGTACTGTCTCCAGACATGTCTGTGATGAAGGAGAGAGGGATGGAGGGAGGAAATGTCAGGGACTTTTTGGATAAGGGTCCACCCTCCTTCACTTCTCTAAATGGCAAATGTCACAGCCAGGAGATAGAGATGATGAGAGCGAGAGAGAGGGGGAGAGGGATGATTGGCTGATGGGAGTGTGGTGGAGCAGGAGCTTACAGAAGCCAACATCTCTCTGCAGTGGGGGTAGTCAACCAAAGCCAAGCAGTGTGGCTGGCAGAGTTTGCAGAGTTGGCAGTGCCAGGGTGCTGGAGGGGTAGCCTGCAGGGTCTAGAGACACATGGTGGCGAGCACATGCAAATACACATAAAGTATAGTGACCTCAGCTCATACACCCCCTCCCTCACCCACTAGTCATGCAGCTGACACACACCAAACCTGGGTGGTAGGGCAAACAAATCTCTTGGAAATGATTACAATTAGAGAACATTTTCAACAGTGCTCTTACTGCAGAACGTTTTAGCATGTCAAGACTAGTCTATAAAGGACTACAGACACACCTCTCCAAGCAGCACCTGAACTTTGTCGTAACTACATCATTAACCAAACAGAGAGGAGCCTTTTCACATTAATGCTAAGGTAGAACCAAAAACACTTTGAGTGGTAGCTTTGAAATGGAGGGCCAGACAGAGACGATGTAAGGTCGTCTGAGGTGACAACATACCAGTACAAAAATATCACAGTAAAGGAAAAGGTGATATTTTGAAAGGGTAAAATGGAGACACAGTTGTCAAAATGCACTTTAGAATGTAACCGTTACACAGAGTTTAGAATGTAACAGTTACACAGAGTTTAGAATGTAACAGTTACACAGAGTTTAGAATGTAACAGTTACACAGAGTTTAGAATGTAACAGTTAAACAGGGTTTAGAATGTAACAGTTACACAGAGTTTAGAATGTAACAGTTACACAGAGTTTAGAATGTAACAGTTAAACAGGGTTTAGAATGTAACTGTTACACAGAGTTTAGAACGTAACAGTTACATAGTTTAGAATGTTACAGTCACACAGAGTTTGGAATGTAACAGTTACACAGAGTTTAGAATGTAACAGTTACACAGAGTTTAGAATGTAACAGTTACAGAGTTTAGAATGTAACAGTTACACCTAGTTTGGAATGTAACAGTTACACAGAGTTTAGAATGTAACAGTTAAACAGGGTTTTGAATGTAACAGTTACACAGAGTTTAGAATGTAACAGTTACAGAGTTTAGAATGTAACAGTTACAGAGTTTAGAATGTTACAGTTAAACAGGGTTTTGAATGTAAAAGTTACACAGAGTTTAGAATGTAACAGTTACAGAGTTTAGAATGTAACAGTTACAGAGTTTAGAATGTAACAGTTGCACATAGTTTGGAATGTAACAGTTACACAGAGTTTAGAATGGAACAGTTACAGAGTTTAGAATGTAACATTTTAAGAGTTTAGAATGTAACAGTTACACAGAGTTTAGAATGTAACAGTTACACAGAGTTTAGAATGTAACAGTTAAACAGAGTTTAGAATGTAACAGTTACACAGAGTTTAGAATGTAACATTACACAGAGTTTAGAATGTAACACTTTACAGAGTTTAGAATGTAACAGTTAAACAGAGTTTAGAATGTAACATTTAAACAGAGTTTAGAATGTAACAGTTAAACAGGGTTTAGAATGTAGTTACAGAGTTTAGAATGTAACAAACACAGAGTTTAGAATGTAACAGTTACAGAGTTTAGAATGTAACATTTACACAGAGTTTAGAATGTAACAGTTACAGAGTTTAGAATGTAACAGTTAAACAGAGTTTAGAATGTAACAGTTACAGAGTTTAGAATGTAACAGTTACAGAGTTTAGAATGTAACAGTTAGAAAACAGTTACACAGAGTTTAGAATGTAACAGTTACAGAGTTTAGAATGTAACAGTTACAGAGTTTAGAATGTAACAGTTAAACAGAGTTTAGAATGTAACAGTTACAGAGTTTAGAATGTAACAGTTACAGAGTTTAGAATGTAACAGTTACAGAGTTTAGAATGTAACAGTTACAGAGTTTAGAATGTAACAGTTACAGAGTTTAGAATGTAACAACAGTTTACAAGAGTTACACAGAGTTTAGAATGTAACAGTTCACAGTTACACAGAGTTTAGAATGTAACAGTTACACAGAGTTTAGAATGTAACAGTTAAGTTTACATGTAACAGAGTTTAGAATGTAACAGTTACACAGAGTTTAGAATGTAACAGTTACACAGAGTTTAGAATGTAACAGTTAAACAGGTTTAGAATGTAACAGTTACAGAGTTTAGAATGTAACAGTTACAGAGTTTAGAATGTACAGTTACACAGAGTTTAGAATGTAACAGTTACACAGAGTTTAGAATGTAACAGTTTACAGAGTTTAGAATGTAACAGTTACACAGAGTTTAGAATGTAACAGTTACAGAGTTTAGAATGTAACAGTTACAGAGTTTAGAATGTAAAGTTGTTTGAATGTAACAGTTACACAGAGTTTAGAATGTAACAGTTACAGAGTTTAGAATGTAACAGTTACACAGAGTTTAGAATATAACAGTTAAGCAGGGTTAGAATGTAACAGTTACACAGAGTTTAGAATGTAACAGTTACACAGAGTTTAGAATGTAACAGTTACAGAGTTTAGAATGTAACAGTTACAGAGTTTAGAATGTAACAGTTACAGAGTTTAGAATGTAACAGTTACAGAGTTTAGAATGTAACAGTTACACAGAGTTTAGAATGTAACAGTTACAGAGTTTAGAATGTAACAGTTACAGAGTTTAGAATGTAACAGTTACACAGAGTTTAGAATGTAACAGTTACACAGAGTTTAGAATGTAACAGTTACAGAGTTTAGAATGTAACAGTTACAGAGTTTAGAATGTAACAGTTACAGAGTTTAGAATGTAACAGTTACAGAGTTTAGAATGTAACAGTTACACAGAGTTTAGAATGTAACAGTTACACAGAGTTTAGAATATAACAGTAACACAGAGTTTAGAATGTAACAGTTATACAGAGTTTAGAATGTAACTGTTACACAGAGTTTAGAATGTAACAGTTACACAGAGTTTAGAATGTAACAGTTACAGAGTTTAGAATGTAATAGTTAAACAGGATTTGAATGTAAGAGTTACACCGAGTTTAGAATGTAACAGTTACAGAGTTTAGAATGTAACAGTTACACAGAGTTTAGAATGTAACAGTTACACAGAGTTTAGAATGTAACAGTTACACAGAGTTTAGAATGTAACAGTTACACAGAGTTTAGAATGTAACAGTTACAGAGTTTAGAATGTAACAGTTACACAGAGTTTAGAATGTAACAGTTACACAGAGTTTAGAATGTAACAGTTACACAGAGTTTAGAATGTAACAACAGAGTTTAGAATGTAACACAGAGTTTAGAATGTAACAGTTACACAGAGTTTAGAATGTAACAGTTAACACAGAGTTTAGAACGTAACAGTTACAGAGTTTAGAATGTAACAGTTACACAGAGTTTAGAATGTAACAGTTACACAGAGTTTAGAATGTAACAGTTAGAATGTAACAGTTACAGAGTTTAGAATGTAACAGTTAACAGTTACAGAGTTTAGAATGTAACAGTTACAGAGTTTAGAATGTAACAGTTACAGAGTTTAGAATGTAACAACAGAGTTTAGAATGTAACAGTTACAGAGTTTAGAATGTAACAGTTACACAGAGTTTAGAATGTAACAGTTACACAGAGTTTAGAATGTAACAGTTACAGAGTTTAGAATGTAACAGTTACAGAGTTTAGAATGTAACAGTTACACAGAGTTTAGAATGTAACAGTTACAGAGTTTAGAATGTAACAGTTACACAGAGTTTAGAATGTAACAGTTACAGAGTTTAGAATGTAACAGTTACACAGAGTTTAGAATGTAACAGTTACACAGAGTTTAGAATGTAACAGTTACAGAGTTTAGAATGTAACAGTTACAGAGTTTAGAATGTAACAGTTACACTGAGTTTGGAATGTAACAGTTACACAGAGTTTACAATGTAACAGTTACACAGAGTTTAGAATGTAACAGTTACACAGAGTTTAGAATGTAACAGTTACAGAGTTTAGAATGTAACAGTTACAGAGTTTAGAATGTAACAGTTACACAGAGTTTAGAATGTAACAGTTACACAGAGTTTAGAATGTAACAGTTACACAGAGTTTAGAATGTAACAGTTACACAGAGTTTAGAATGTAACAGTTAAACAGAGTTTAGAATGTAACAGTTACACAGAGTTTAGAATGTAACAGTTACAGAGTTTAGAATGTAACAGTTAACACAGAGTTTAGAATGTAACAGTTTACAGAGTTTAGAATGTAACAGTTACACAGAGTTTAGAATGTAACAGTTACACAGAGTTTAGAATGTAACAGTTACAGAGTTTAGAATGTAACAGTTAAACAGAGTTTAGAATGTAACAGTTAAGAGTTTAGAATGTAACAGTTACAGAGTTTAGAATGTAACAGTTACAGAGTTTAGAATGTAACAGTTAACACAGTTTAGAATGTAACAGTTACAGAGTTTAGAATGTAACAGTTACAGAGTTTAGAATGTAACAGTTACAGAGTTTAGAATGTAACAGTTACACAGAGTTTAGAATGTAAAAGTTACACAGAGTTTAGAATGTAACAGTTACAGAGTTTAGAATGTAACAGTTACAGAGTTTAGAATGTAACAGTTACACAGAGTTTAGAATGTAACAGTTACAGAGTTTAGAATGTAACAGTTACACAGAGTTTAGAATGTAACAGTTAGAATGTAACAGAGTTTAGAATGTAACAGTTACAGAGTTTAGAATGTAACAGTTACAGAGTTTAGAATGTAACAGTTACACAGAGTTTAGAATGTAACAGTTACACAGAGTTTAGAATGTAACAGTAACACATAGTTTAGATTGTAACACTTATACAGAGTTTAGAATGTAACAGTTACACAGAGTTTAGAATGTAACAGTTACACAGAGTTTAGAATGTAACAGTTACAGAGTTTAGAATGTAACAGTTAAACAGAGTTTGAATGTAAGAGTTACAAGTTTGTAACAGTTACAGAGTTTAGAATGTAACAGTTACACAGAGTTTAGAATGTAACAGTTACAGAGTTTAGAATGTAACAGTTACACAGAGTTTAGAATGTAACAGTTACACAGAGTTTAGAATGTAACAGTTACAGAGTTTAGAATGTAACAGTTACACAGAGTTTAGAATGTAACACACAGAGTTTAGAATGTAACAGTTACAGAGTTTAGAATGTAACAGTTACAGAGTTTAGAATGTAACAGTTACAGAGTTTAGAATGTAACAGTTACACAGAGTTTAGAATGTAACAGTTACAGAGTTTAGAATGTAACAGTTACACAGAGTTTAGAATGTAACAGTTACACAGAGTTTAGAATGTAACAGTTACACAGAGTTTAGAATGTAACAGTTACAGAGTTTAGAATATAACAGTTACACAGAGTTTAGAATGTAACAGTTACAGAGTTTAGAATGTAACAGTTACAGAGTTTAGAATGTAACAGTTACACAGAGTTTAGAATGTAACAGTTACAGAGTTCTGAATGTAACAGTTACACAGAGTTTTGAATGTAACAGTTACACAGAGTTTAGAATGTAACAGTTACACAGGGTTTAGAATGTAACAGTTACAGAGTTTAGAATGTAACAGTTACGCTGAGTTTAGAATGTAACAGTTACACAGAGTTTAGAATGTAACAGTTAAACAGAGTTTAGAATGTAACAGTTACACAGAGTTTAGAATGTAACAGTTACACAGAGTTTAGAATGTAACAGTTTTAACAGTTACAGAGTTTAGAATGTAACAGTTACACAGAGTTTAGAATGTAACAGTTACAGAGTTTAGAATGTAACAGTTACAGAGTTTAGAATGTAACAGTTACAGTTTAGAATGTAACAGTTACACAGAGTTTAGAATGTAACAGTTACAGAGTTTAGAATGTAACAGTTACAGAGTTTAGAATGTAACAGTTACACAGAGTTTAGAATGTAACAGTTACAGAGTTTAGAATGTAACAGTTACACAGAGTTTAGAATGTAACAGTTATACAGAGTTTAGAATGTAACAGTAACACAGAGTTTAGAATGTAACAGTTACACAGAGTTTAGAATGTAACAGTTACACAGAGTTTAGAATGTAACAGTTAACACAGGGTTTAGAATGTAACAGTTACAGAGTTTAGAATGTAACAGTTACACAGAGTTTAGAATGTAACAGTTAAACAGGGTTTAGAATGTAACAGTTACACAGAGTTTAGAATGTAACAGTTACACAGAGTTTAGAATGTAACAGTAACACATAGTTTAGATTGTAACACTTATACAGAGTTTAGAATGTAACAGTTACACAGAGTTTAGAATGTAACAGTTACACAGAGTTTAGAATGTAACAGTTACAGAGTTTAGAATGTAATAGTTAAACAGGGTTTGAATGTAACAGTTAACAGAGTTTAGAATGTAACAGTTACAGAGTTTAGAATGTAACAGTTACACAGAGTTTAGAATGTTAACAGTTAGTTTGAATGTAACAGTTACAGAGTTTAGAATGTAACAGTTACAGAGTTTAGAATGTAACACAGAGTTTAGAATGTAACAGTTACACAGAGTTTAGAATGTAACAGTTACACAGAGTTTAGAATGTAACAGTTACAGAGTTTAGAATGTAACAGTTACAGAGTTTAGAATGTAACAGTTAACAGAGTTTAGAATGTAACAGTTACAGAGTTTAGAATGTAACAGTTACAGAGTTTAGAATGTAACAGTTACAGTTTAGAATGTAACAGTTACAGAGTTTAGAATGTAACAGTTACAGAGTTTAGAATGTAACAGTTACACAGAGTTTAGAATGTAACAGTTACACAGAGTTTAGAATTAACAGAGTTTAGAATGTAACACTTTACAGAGTTTAGAATGTAACAGTTACACAGAGTTTAGAATGTAACAGTTACACAGAGTTTAGAATGTAACAGTTACAGAGTTTAGAATGTAACAGTTAAACAGAGTTTGAAGAAGAGTTAACAGTTTTACAGTTACAGAGTTTAGAATGTAACAGTTACACAGAGTTTAGAAATAACAGTTAACAGAGTTTAGAATGTAACAGTTACACAGAGTTTAGAATGTAACAGTTACACAGAGTTTAGAATGTAACAGTTACAGAGTTTAGAATGTAACAGTTACACAGAGTTTAGAATGTAACAGTTACACAGAGTTTAGAATGTAACAGTTACAGGGTTTAGAATGTAACAGTTGCAGAGTTTAGAATGTTAACAGTTACACAGAGTTTAGAATGTAACAGTTACACAGAGTTTAGAAACAGTTACAGAGTTTAGAATGTAACAGTTACAGAGTTTAGAATGTAACAGTTACACAGAGTTTAGAATGTAACAGTTACAGAGTTTAGAAGAATGTAACAGTAACAGTTACAGAGTTTAGAATGTAACAGTTACAGAGTTTAGAATGTAACAGTTACAGAGTTTAGAATGTAACAGTTACAGAGTTTAGAATGTAACAGTTACACAGAGTTTAGAATGTAACAGTTTAGAATGTAACAGTTACACAGAGTTTAGAATGTAACAGTTACACAGAGTTTAGAATGTAACAGTTACACAGGGTTTAGAATGTAACAGGTGCAGAGATTAGAATGTTACAGTTACACAGAGTTTAGAATGTAACAGTTACACAGAGTTTAGAAGGTAACAGTTACAGAGTTTAGAATGTAACAGTTACAGAGTTTAGAATGTAACAGTTACACAGAGTTTAGAATGTAATTGTTACAGAGTTTAGAACGTAACAGTTACAGAGTTTAGAATATAACAGTTACACAGAGTTTAGAATGTAACAGTTACAGAGTTTAGAATGTAACAGTTACAGAGTTTAGAATGTAACAGTTACAGAGTTTAGAATGTAACAGTTACACAGAGTTTAGAATGTAACAGTTCAGAGTTTAGAATGTAACAGTCACATAGTTTAGAATGTAACAGTTACAGAGTTTAGAATGTAACAGTCACAGAGTTTAGAATGTAACAGTTACACAGAGTTTAGAATGTAACAGTTTACAGAGATTAGAATGTAACAGTTAACACAGAGTTTAGAATGTAACAGTTACACAGAGTTTAGAATGTAACAGTTACACAGAGTTTAGAATGTAACAGTTAACACAGGGTTTAGAATGTAACCATTACACAGAGTTTAGAACGTAACAGTTACACAGAGTTTATAATGTAACAGTTAAACAGGGTTTAGAATGTAACAGTTACACAGAGTTTAGAATGTAACAGTTACACAGAGTTTAGAATGTAACAGTAACACATAGTTTAGATTGTAACAGTTATACAGAGTTTAGAATGTAACAGTTACACAGAGTTTAGAATGTAACACTTACACAGAGTTTAGAATGTAACAGTTACAGAGGGTTTAGAATGTAAGAGTTACACAGAGTTTAAACGTAACAGTTACAGAGTTTAGAATGTAACAGTTACACAGAGTTTAGAATATAACAGTTACACAGTTTAGAATGTAACAGTTACAGAGTTTAGAATGTAACAGTTACACAGAGTTTAGAATGTAACAGTTACAGAGTTTAGAATGTAACAGTTTTAGAATGTAACAGTTACACAGAGTTTAGAATGTAACAGTTACAGAGTTTAGAATAACAGTTACAGAGTTTAGAATGTAACAGTTACACAGAGTTTAGAAGTAACAGTTAGAATGTAACCGTTACACAGGGTTTAGAACGTAACAGTTACAGAGATTAGAATGTAACAGTTACAGAGTTTAGAATGTAACAGTTACAGAGTTTAGAATGTAACAGTTACAGCGTTTAGAATGTAACAATTACACAGCGTTTAGAACGTACCAGTTACACAGAGTTTAGAATATAACAGTAACACATAGTTTAGATTGTAACACTTATACAGAGTTTAGAATGTAATGTTAACAGTTACAGAGTTTAGAATGTAACAGTTACAGAGTTTAGAATGTAACAGTTAAACAGGTTTGAATGTAAGAGTTACAGAGTTTAGAACGTAACAGTTACAGAGTTTAGAATGTAACAGTTACACAGAGTTTAGAATGTAACAGTTAACAGAGTTTAGAATGTAACAGTTACACAGAGTTTAGAATGTAACAGTTACACAGAGTTTAGAATGTAACAGTTACAGAGTTTAGAATGTAACAGTTACACAGAGTTTAGAATGTAACAGTTACACAGAGTTTAGAATGTAACAGTTACACAGGGTTTAGAATGTAACAGTTGCAGAGTTTAGAATGTTACAGTTACACAGAGTTTAGAATGTAACAGTTACACAGAGTTTAGAATGTAACAGTTACAGAGTTTAGAATGTAACAGTTACACAGAGTTTAGAATGTAACAGTTACAGAGAGTTTAGAATGTAATTGTTACACAGAGTTTAGAACGTAACAGTTACAGAGTTTAGAATATAACAGTTACACAGAGTTTAGAATGTAACAGTTACAGAGTTTAGAATGTAACAGTTACAGAGTTTAGAATGTAACAGTTACACAGAGTTTAGAATGTAACAGTTACAGAGTTCTGAATGTAACAGTTACACAGAGTTTTGAATGTAACAGTTACACAGAGTTTAGAATGTAACAGTTACACAGGGTTTAGAATGTAACAGGTGCAGAGATTAGAATGTTACAGTTACACAGAGTTTAGAATGTAACCGTTACACAGAGTTTAGAAGGTAACAGTTACAGAGTTTAGAATGTAACAGTTACACAGAGTTTAGAATGTAACAGTTACAGAGAGTTTAGAATGTAATTGTTACACAGTTTTAACAGTTACAGAGTTTAGAATGTAACAGTTACACAGAGTTTAGAATGTAACAGTTACAGAGTTTAGAATGTAACAGTTACAGAGTTTAGAATGTAACAGTTACAGAGTTTAGAATGTAACAGTTACACAGAGTTTAGAATGTAACAGTTACACAGAGTTTAGAATGTAACAGTCACATAGTTTAGAATGTAACAGTTACACAGAGTTTAGAATGTAACAGTTACATAGTTTAGAATGTAACAGTTACACAGAGTTTAGAATGTAACAGTTATACAGAGATTAGAATATAACAGTAACACAGAGTTTAGAATGTAACAGTTACACAGAGTTTAGAATGTAACAGTTACACAGGGTTTAGAATGTAACAGTAACACAGGGTTTAGAATGTAACATTACACAGAGTTTAGAATGTAACAGTTACACAGAGTTTATAATGTAACAGTTAAACAGGGTTTAGAATGTAACAGTTACACAGTGTTTAGAATGTAACAGTTACACAGAGTTTAGAATGTAACAGTAACACATAGTTTAGATTGTAACACTTATACAGAGTTTAGAATGTAACAGTTACACAGAGTTTAGAACGTAACACTTACACAGAGTTTAGAATGTAACAGTTACAGAGTTTAGAATGTAATAGTTTAACAGTTACAGAGTTTAGAATGTAACAGTTACAGAGTTTGAATGTAACAGTTACACAGAGTTTAGAATGTAACAGTTTCACAGAGTTTAGAATGTAACAGTTACACAGAGTTTAGAATGTAACAGTTGCAGAGTTTAGAATGTAACAGTTACACAGAGTTTAGAATGTAACAGTTACACAGAGTTTAGAATGTAACAGTTACAGAGTTTAGAATGTAACAGTTACACAGAGTTTAGAATGTAACAGTTACACAGAGTTTAGAATGTAACAGTTACACAGAGTTTAGAACGTAACAGTTACAGAGTTTAGTAACAGTTACACAGAGTTTAGAATGTAACAGTTACAGAGTTTAGAATGTAACAGTTACAGAGTTTAGAATGTAACAGTTACAGAGTTTAGAATGTAACAGTTACAGAGTTTAGAATGTAACAGTTACACAGAGTTTAGAATGTAACAGTTTCAGAGTTTAGAATGTAACAGAGTTTAGAATGTAACAGTTACACAGAGTTTAGAATGTAACAGTCACAGAGTTTAGAATGTAACAGTTACACAGAGTTTAGAATGTAACAGTATACAGAGATTAGAATTAACAGTAACACAGAGTTTAGAATGTAACAGTTACACAGAGTTTAGAATGTAACAGTTACACAGGGTTTAGAATGTAACAGTAACACAGGGTTTAGAATGTAACAGTTACACAGAGTTTAGAACGTAACAGTTACACAGAGTTTAGAATGTAACAGTTAAACAGGGTTTAGAATGTAACAGTTACACAGAGTTTAGAATGTAACAGTTACACAGAGTTTAGAATGTAACAGTAACACATAGTTTAGATTGTAACACTTATACAGAGTTTAGAATGTAACTGTTACACAGAGTTTAGAACAGTTACACAGAGTTTAGAATGTAACAGTTACAGAGTTTAGAATGTAATAGTTAAACAGGGTTTGAATGTAAGAGTTACACCGAGTTTAGAACGTAACAGTTACAGAGTTTAGAATGTAACAGTTACACAGAGTTTAGAATGTAACAGTTAACAGAGTTTAGAATGTAACAGTTACAGAGTTTAGAATGTAACAGTTACACAGAGTTTAGAATGTAACAGTTACAGAGTTTAGAATGTAACAGTTACACAGAGTTTAGAATGTAACAGTTACAGAGTTTAGAATGTAATAGTTAGACAGGGTTTGAATGTAAGAGTTACAGAGTTTAGAACGTAACAGTTACAGAGTTTAGAATGTAACAGTTACACAGAGTTTAGAATGTAACAGTTAAACAGGGTTTAGAATGTAACAGTTACACAGAGTTTAGAATGTAACAGTTACACAGAGTTTAGAATGTAACAGTTACAGAGTTCTGAATGTAACAGTTACACTGAGTTTAGAATGTAACAGTTACAGAGTTTAGAATGTAACAGTTGCAGAGATTTGAATGTAACAGTTACACAGAGTTTAGAATGTGTTAACAGAGTTTAGAACGTAACAGTTACAGAGTTTAGAATGTAACAGTTACACAGAGTTTAGAATGTAACAGTTACACAGAGTTTAGAATGTAACAGTTACAAAGGGTTTAGAATGTAACAGTTACAGAGTTTAGAATGTAACAGTTACAGAGTTTAGAATGTAACAGTTACAGAGTTTAGAATGTAACAGTTACACAGAGTTTAGAATGTAACAGTTACACAGAGTTTAGAATATAACAGTAACACATAGTTTAGATTGTAACACTTATACAGAGTTTAGAATGTAACAGTTACACAGAGTTTAGAACGTAACACTTACACAGAGTTTAGAATGTAACAGTTACAGAGTTTAGAATGTAATAGTTAAACAGGGTTTGAATGTAAGAGTTACACGAGTTTAGAATGTAACAGTTACAGAGTTTAGAATGTAACAGTTACATAGAGTTTAGAATATAACAGTTAACAGGGTTTAGAATGTAACAGTTACACAGAGTTTAGAATGTAACAGTTACACAGAGTTTAGAATGTAACAGTTACAGAGTTTGAATGTAACAGTTACACAGAGTTTAGAATGTAACAGTTACACAGAGTTTAGAATGTAACAGTTACACAGAGTTTAGAATATAACAGTAACACATAGAATGTAACACTTAACAGAGTTTAGAATGTAACAGTTTACAGAGTTTAGAATGTAACAGTTACAGAGTTTAGAATGTAACAGTTACAGAGTTTAGAATGTAACAGTTAAACAGAGTTTAGAATGTAACAGTTACACAGAGTTTAGAATGTAACAGTTACACAGAGTTTAGAATGTAACAGTTACAGAGTTTAGAATGTAACAGTTACAGAGTTTAGAATGTAACAGTTACAGAGTTTGAATGTAACAGTTAACAGAGTTTAGAATGTAACAGTTACAGAGTTTAGAATGTAACAGTTAGACAGTTACAGAGTTTAGAATGTAACAGTTACAGAGTTTAGAATGTAACAGTTACACAGAGTTTAGAATATAACAGTTAACAGGGGTTAGAATGTAACAGTTACACAGAGTTTAGAATGTAACAGTTACACAGAGTTTAGAATGTAACAGTTACAGAGTTTAGAATGTAACAGTTACACTGAGTTTAGAATGTAACAGTTACAGAGTTTAGAATGTAACAGTTGCAGAGATTTGAATGTAACAGTTACACAGAGTTTAGAATGTAACAGTTACACAGAGTTTAGAATGTAACAGTTACAGAGTTTAGAATGTAACAGTTACACAGAGTTTAGAATGTAACAGTTACACAGAGTTTAGAATGTAACAGTTTAGAATGTAACAGTTACAGAGTTTAGAATGTAACAGTTACAGAGTTTAGAATGTAACAGTTACAGTTTAGAATGTAACAGTTACACAGAGTTTAGAATGTAACAGTTACACAGAGTTTAGAATATAACAGTAACACATAGTTTAGATTGTAACACTTATACAGAGTTTAGAATGTAACAGTTACACAGAGTTTAGAATGTAACAGTTACACAGAGTTTAGAATGTAACAGTTACAGAGTTTAGAATGAATAGTTAAACAGGGTTTGAATGTAAGAGTTTAGAATGTAACAGTTACAGAGTTTAGAATGTAACAGTTACAGAGTTTAGAATATAACAGTTAACAGGGGTTAGAATGTAACAGTTACACAGAGTTTAGAATGTAACAGTTACACAGAGTTTAGAATGTAACAGTTACAGAGTTTAGAATGTAACAGTTACACAGAGTTTAGAATGTAACAGTTACACAGAGTTTAGAATGTAACAGTTACACAGAGTTTAGAATGTAACAGTTATACAGAGTTTAGAATGTAACAGAATTAACAGTTACACTGAGTTTAGAATGTAACAGTTACAGAGTTTAGAATGTAACAGTTACAGAGTTTAGAATGTAACAGTTACACAGAGTTTAGAATGTAACAGTTACACAGAGTTTAGAATGTAACAGTTACAGAGTTTAGAATGTAACAGTTACACAGAGTTTAGAATGTAACAGTTACACAGAGTTTAGAATGTAACAGTTACACAGAAGTTTACAGAGTTTAGAATGTAACAGTTACAGAGTTTAGAATGTAACAGTTACAGAGTTTAGAATGTAACAGTTACAGAGTTTAGAATGTAACAGTTACACAGAGTTTAGAATGTAACAGTTACACAGAGTTTAGAATGTAACAGTTAACACTTATACAGAGTTTAGAATGTAACTGTTACACAGAGTTTAGAATGTAACAGTTACACAGAGTTTAGAATGTAACAGTTACAGAGTTTAGAATGTAACAGTTAAACAGGGTTTGAATGTAACAGTTACAGAGTTTAGAATGTAACAGTTACAGAGTTTAGAATGTAACAGTTACACAGAGTTTAGAATATAACAGTTAAGAGGGTTTAGAATGTAACAGTTACAGAGTTTAGAATGTAACAGTTACACAGAGTTTAGAATGTAACAGTTACAGAGTTTGAATGTAACAGTTACACAGAGTTTAGAATGTAACAGTTACACAGAGTTTAGAATGTAACAGTTAACACAGAGTTTAGAATGTAACAGTTACACAGAGTTTAGAATGTAACAGTTACACAGAGTTTAGAAGTTTAGAATGTAACAGTTACAGAGTTTAGAATGTAACAGTTACAGAGTTTAGAATGTAACAGTTACAGAGAGTTTAGAATGTAACAGTTACACAGAGTTTAGAATGTAACAGTTACAGAGTTTAGAATGTAACAGTTACAGAGTTTAGAATGTAACAGTTACAGAGTTTAGAATGTAACAGTTACAGAGTTTAGAATGTAACAGTTACACAGAGTTTAGAATGTAACAGTTACAGAGTTTAGAATGTAACAGTTACACAGAGTTTAGAATGTAACAGTTAGAATGTAACAGTTGCAGTTTAGAATGTAACAGTTACACAGAGTTTAGAATGTAACAGTTACACAGAGTTTAGAATGTAACAGTTACAGAGTTTAGAATGTAACAGTTACAGAGTTTAGAATGTAACAGTTACAGAGTTTAGAATGTAACAGTTACAGAGTTTAGAATGTAACAGTTACAGAGTTTAGAATGTAACAGTTACACAGAGTTTAGAATGTAACAGTTACAGAGTTTAGAATGTAACAGTTACACAGAGTTTAGAATGTAACAGTTACACAGAGTTTAGAATGTAACAGTACACAGAGTTTAGAATGTAACAGTTACACAGAGTTTAGAATGTAACAGTTTACAGAGATTAGAATGTAACAGAGTTTAGAATGTAACAGTTACACAGAGTTTAGAATGTAACAGTTACAGAGTTTAGAATGTAACAGTTACAGAGTTTAGAATGTAACAGTTACACAGAGTTTAGAATGTAACAGTTACAGAGTTTAGAATGTAACAGTTACACAGAGTTTAGAATGTAACAACAGAGTTTAGAATGTAACAGTTACACAGGGTTTAGAATGTAACAGTTACAGAGTTTAGAATGTAACAGTTACACAGAGTTTAGAATGTAACAGTTACACAGAGTTTAGAAGGTAACAGTTACAGAGTTTAGAATGTAACAGTTACACAGAGTTTAGAATGTAACAGTTACACAGAGTTTAGAATGTAAATGTTACACAGAGTTTAGAATGTAACAGTTACAGAGTTTAGAATGTAACAGTTACACAGAGTTTAGAATGTAACAGTTACAGAGTTTAGAATGTAACAGTTACAGAGTTTAGAATGTAACAGTTACAGAGTTTAGAATGTAACAGTTACAAGAGTTTAGAATGTAACAGTTTCAGAGTTTAGAATGTAACAGTCACAGAGTTTAGAATGTAACAGTTACACAGAGTTTAGAATGTAACAGTTCACAGAGTTTAGAATGTAACAGTTACACAGAGTTTAGAATGTAACAGTTATACAGAGATTAGAATATAACAGTAACTCAGAGTTTAGAATGTAACAGTTACACAGAGTTTAGAATGTAACAGTTACACAGGGTTTAGAATGTAACAGTAACACAGGGTTTAGAATGTAACCAGTTACACAGAGTTTAGAATGTAACAGTTACACAGAGTTTATAATGTAACAGTTAAACAGGGTTTAGAATGTAACAGTTACACAGAGTTTAGAATGTAACAGTTACACAGAGTTTAGAATTAACAGTAACACATAGTTTAGATTGTAACAGTTATACAGAGTTTAGAATGTAACAGTTACACAGAGTTTAGAATGTAACAGTTACACAGAGTTTAGAATGTAACAGTTACAGAGTTTACAGTTAAACAGAGTTTGAATGTAACAGTTACACAGAGTTTAGAATGTAACAGTTACAGAGTTTAGAATGTAACAGTTACACAGAGTTTAGAATGTAACAGTTACACAGAGTTTAGAATGTAACAGTTACACAGGGTTTAGAATGTAACAGTTACACAGAGTTTAGAATGTAACAGTTACACAGAGTTTAGAATGTAAACAGTACACAGAGTTTAGAATGTAACAGTTACACAGAGTTTAGAATGTAACAGTTACACAGAGTTTAGAATGTAACAGTTACACAGAGTTTAGAATGTAACTGTTACACAGAGTTTAGAATGTAACAGTTACAGAGTTTAGAATGTTACAGTTACACAGAGTTTAGAATGTAACAGTTACACAGAGTTTAGAATGTAACAGTTACACAGAGTTTAGAATGTAACAGTTACACAGAGTTTAGAATGTAACAGTTACAGAGTTTAGAATGTAACAGTTACAGAGTTTAGAATGTAACAGTTACACAGAGTTTAGAATGTAACAGTTACAGAGTTTAGAATGTAACAGTTACACAGAGTTTAGAATGTAACAGTTACAGAGTTTAGAATGTAACAGTTACAGAGTTTAGAATGTAACAGTTACACAGAGTTTAGAATGTAACAGTTACACAGAGTTTAGAATGTTTAAACAGAATGTAACAGTTACACAGTGTTTAGAATGTAACAGTTACACAGAGTTTAGAATGTAACAGTTACACCGAGTTTAGAACGTAACAGTTACACAAAGTTTAGAACGTAACAGTTACACAGAGTTTAGAATATAACAGTAACACAGAGTTTAGAACGTAACAGTTACACAGAGTTTAGAATGTAACAGTTACAGAGTTTAGAATGTAACAGTTACAGAGTTTAGAATGTAACGGTTACACAGAGTTTAGAATGTAACAGTTACACAGAGTTTAGAATGTGTTTAGAATGTAACTAGTTACACATAGTTTGAATGTAACAGTTACAGAGTTTAGAATGTAACAGTTACAGAGTTTAGAATGTAACAGTTACACAGAGTTTAGAATGTAACAGTTACACAGAGTTTAGAATGTAACAGTTACACAGAGTTTAGAATGTAACAGTTACACAGAGTTTAGAATGTAACAGTTACAGAGTTTAGAATGTAACAGTTACACAGAGTTTAGAATGTAACAGTTACAGAGTTTAGAATGTAACAGTTACAGAGTTTAGAATGTAACAGTTAAACAGAGTTTAGAATGTAACAGTTACAGAGTTTAGAATGTAACAGTTACAGAGTTTAGAATGTAACAGTTACAGAGTTTAGAATGTAACAGTTACAGAGTTTAGAATGTAACAACAGAGTTTAGAATGTAACAGTTACAGAGTTTAGTTGTAGAGTTTAGAATGTAACAGTTACAGAGTTTAGAATGTAACAGTTACACAGAGTTTAGAATGTAACAGTTAACAGAGTTTAGAATGTAACAGTTACACAGAGTTTAGAATGTAACAGTTACAGAGTTTAGAATGTAACAGTTACACAGAGTTTAGAACGTAACAGTTACATAGTTTAGAATGTTACAGTCACACAGAGTTTAGAATGTAACAGTTACAGAGTTTAGAATGTAACAGTTACAGAGTTTAGAATGTAACAGTTACACAGAGTTTAGAATGTAACAGTTACACAGAGTTTAGAATGTAACAGTTACACAGAGTTTAGAATGTAACAGTTACAGAGTTTAGAACGTAACAGTTACACAGAGTTTAGAATGTAACAGTTACACAGAGTTTAGAATGTAACAGTTTACAGAGTTTAGAATGTAACAGTTACACAGAGTTTAGAATGTAACAGTTAAACAGAGTTTAGAATGTAACAGTTACAGAGTTTAGAATGTAACAGTTACAGAGTTTAGAATGTAACAGTTACACAGAGTTTAGAATGTAACAGTTACAGAGTTTAGAATGTAACAGTTACACAGAGTTTAGAATGTAACAGTTACAGAGTTTAGAATGTAACAGTTACACAGAGTTTAGAATGTAACAGTTACACAGAGTTTAGAATGTAACAGTTACACAGAGTTTAGAATAACAGTACAGAGTTAACACTTATACAGAGTTTAGAATGTAACAGTAACACAGAGTTTAGAACGTAACAGTTACACAGAGTTTAGAATGTAACAGTTACAGAGTTTAGAATGTAACAGTTACAGAGTTTAGAATGTAACAGTTACACAGAGTTTAGAATGTAACAGTTACACAGAGTTTAGAATGTAACAGTTACACCGAGTTTAGAACGTAACAGTTACACAAAGTTTAGAACGTAACAGTTACACAGAGTTTAGAATGTAACAGTTACACAGAGTTTAGAACGTAACAGTTACACAGAGTTTAGAATGTAACAGTTACACAGAGTTTAGAATGTAACACCTACACAGAGTTTAGAATGTAACAGTTACAGAGTTTAGAATGTAACAGTTACACAGAGTTTAGAATGTAACAGTTACACAGAGTTTAGAATGTAACAGTTACACAGAGTTTAGAATGTAACAGTTACACAGAGTTTAGAATGTAACAGTTACACAGAGTTTAGAATGTAACAGTTACAGAGTTTAGAATGTAACAGTTACACAGAGTTTAGAATGTAACAGTTACAGAGTTTAGAATGTAACAGTTAAACAGAGTTTGAATGTAACAGTTACACAGAGTTTAGAATGTAACAGTTACAGAGTTTAGAATGTAACAGTCACACAGAGTTTGGAATGTAACAGTTACACAGAGTTTAGAATGTAACAGTTACACAGAGTTTAGAATGTAACAGTTACACAGAGTTTAGAATGTAACAGTTAAACAGTGTTTTGAATGAAACAGTTAAACAGTGTTTTGAATGTAACAGTTACACAGAGTTTAGAATGTAACAGTTACAGAGTTTAGAATGTAACAGTTACAGAGTTTAGAATGTAACAGTTACAGAGTTTGGAATGTAACAGTTACACAGAGTTTAGAATGTAACAGTTACACAGAGTTTAGAATGTAACAGTTACACAGAGTTTAGAATGTAACAGTTACAGAGTTTAGAATGTAACAGTTACAGAGTTTAGAATGTAACAGTTACAGAGTTTAGAATGTAACAGTTACACAGAGTTTAGAATGTAACAGTTACACAGAGTTTAGAATGTAACAGTTACAGAGTTTAGAATGTAACAGTTACAGAGTTTAGAATGTAACAGTTACAGTTTAGAATGTAACAGTTACACAGAGTTTAGAATGTAACACAGAGTTTAGAATGTAACAGTTCACATAGTTTAGAATGTAACAGTTACACAGAGTTTAGAATGTAACAGTCACATAGTTTAGAATGTAACAGTTACACAGAGTTTAGAATGTAACAGTTAACAGAGTTTAGAATGTAACAGTTACACAGAGTTTAGAATGTAACAGTTACACAGAGTTTAGAATGTAACAGTTACACAGAGTTTAGAATGTAACAGTAACACAGGGTTTAGAATGTAACAGTTACACAGAGTTTAGAATGTAACAGTTACACAGAGTTTATAATGTAACAGTTAAACAGGGTTTAGAATGTAACAGTTACACAGTGTTTAGAATGTAACAGTTACACAGAGTTTAGAATGTAACAGTTAACAGAGTTTAGAATGTAACAGTTATACAGAGTTTAGAATGTAACAGTTACACAGAGTTTAGATGTAACAGTTACACAGAGTTTAGAATGTAACAGTTACAGAGTTTAGAATGTAATAGTTAAACAGGGTTTAGAATGTAACAGTTACACAGAGTTTAGAATGTAACAGTTACAGAGTTTAGAATGTAACATGTTAAGAGTTTAGAATGTAACAGTTACACAGAGTTTAGAATGTAACAGTTAAACAGGGTTAGAATGCAACAGTTACAGAGTTTAGAATGTAACAGTTACACAAAGTTTAGAATGTAACATCTACACAGAGTTTAGAATGTAACAGTTACAGAGTTTAGAATGTAACATTTAAACAGAGTTTAGAATGTAACAGTTAAACAGGGTTTAGAATGTAATTGTTACACAGAGTTTAGAATGTAACAGTTACAGAGTTTAGAATGTAACAGTTACACAGAGTTTAGAATGTAACAGTTACAGAGTTTAGAATGTAACAGTTACAGAGTTTAGAATGTAACAGTTACAGAGTTTAGAATGTAACAGTTACAGTTTAGAATGTAACAGTTACACAGAGTTTAGAATGTAACAGTTACAGAGTTTAGAATGTAACAGTACACAGAGTTTAGAATGTAACAGTTACACAGAGTTTAGAATGTAACAGTTACAGAGTTTAGAATGTAACAGTTACACAGAGTTTAGAATGTAACAGTTACACAGAGTTTAGAACGTAACAGTTACAGAGTTTAGAATGTAACAGTTACACAGAGTTTAGAATGTAACAGTTACACAGAGTTTAGAATGTAACAGTCACACAGAGTTTAGAATGTAACAGTTACAGAGTTTAGAATGTAACAGTTACACAGAGTTTAGAATGTAACAGTTACAGAGTTTAGAATGTAACAGTTACAGAGTTTAGAATGTAACAGTTACAGAGTTTAGAATGTAACAGTTACAGCGTTTAGAATGTAACAGTTACACAGAGTTTAGAATGTAACAGTTTCAGAGTTTAGAATGTAACAGTCACAGTTTAGAATGTGACAGTTACACAGAGTTTAGAATGTAACAGTCACACAGAGTTTAGAATGTAACAGTTACACAGGGTTTAGAATGTAACAGTAACACAGAGTTTAGAACGTAACAGTTACACAGAGTTTATAATATAACAGTAACACATAGTTTAGATTGTAACACTTATACAGAGTTTAGAATGTAACTGTTACACAGAGTTTAGAACGTAACACTTACACAGAGTTTATAATGTAACAGTTACAGAGTTTAGAATGTAATAGTTAAACAGGGTTTGAATGTAAGAGTTACACAGAGTTTAGAATGTAACAGTTACAGAGTTTAGAATGTAACAGTTACACAGAGTTTTGAATGTAACAGTTACACAGAGTTTAGAATGTAACAGTTACACAGGGTTTAGAATGTAACAGGTGCAGAGATTAGAATGTTACAGTTACACAGAGTTTAGAATGTAACAGTTACACAGAGTTTAGAATGTAACAGTTACAGAGTTTAGAATGTAACAGTTACACAGAGTTTAGAATGTAACAGTTACACAGAGTTTAGAATGTAATTGTTACACAGAGTTTAGAATGTAACAGTTACAGAGTTTAGAAATAACAGTTAACAGAGTTTAGAATTAACAGTTACAGAGTTTAGAATGTAACAGTTACAGAGTTTAGAATGTAACAGTTACAGAGTTTAGAATGTAACAGTTACAGCGTTTAGAATGTAACAGTTACACAGAGTTTAGAATGTAACAGTTTCAGAGTTTAGAATGTAACAGTCACATAGTTTAGAATGTAACAGTTACACAGAGTTTAGAATGTAACAGTCACATAGTTTAGAATGTAACAGTTACACAGAGTTTAGAATGTAACAGTTATACAGAGATTAGAATATAACAGTAACACAGAGTTTAGAATGTAACAGTTACACAGAGTTTAGAATGTAACAGTTACACAGGGTTTAGAATGTAACAGTAACACAGGGTTTAGAATGTAACCATTACACAGAGTTTAGAACGTAACAGTTACACAGAGTTTATAATGTAACAGTTAAACAGGGTTTAGAATGTAACAGTTACACAGTGTTTAGAACGTACCAGTTACACAGAGTTTAGAATGTAACAGTAACACATAGTTTAGATTGTAACACTTATACAGAGTTTAGAATGTAACTGTTACACAGAGTTTAGAACGTAACACTTACACAGAGTTTAGAATGTAACAGTTACAGAGTTTAGAATGTAATAGTTAAACAGGGTTTGAATGTAAGAGTTACACCGAGTTTAGAACGTAACAGTTACAGAGTTCTGAATGTAACAGTTACACAGAGTTTTGAATGTAACAGTTACACAGAGTTTAGAATGTAACAGTTACACAGGGTTTAGAATGTAACAGGTGCAGAGATTAGAATGTTACAGTTACACAGAGTTTAGAATGTAACGTTACACAGAGTTTAGAAGGTAACAGTTACAGAGTTTAGAATGTAACAGTTACACAGAGTTTAGAATGTAACAGTTACACAGAGTTTAGAATGTAATTGTTACACAGAGTTTAGAACGTAACAGTTACAGAGTTTAGAATATAACAGTTACACAGAGTTTAGAATGTAACAGTTACAGAGTTTAGAATGTAACAGTTACAGAGTTTAGAATGTAACAGTTACAGAGTTTAGAATGTAACAGTTACAGCGTTTAGAATGTAACAGTTACACAGAGTTTAGAATGTAACAGTTTCAGAGTTTAGAATGTAACAGTCACATAGTTTAGAATGTAACAGTTACACAGAGTTTAGAATGTAACAGTCACATAGTTTAGAATGTAACAGTTACACAGAGTTTAGAATGTAACAGTTATACAGAGATTAGAATATAACAGTAACACAGAGTTTAGAATGTAACAGTTACACAGAGTTTAGAATGTAACAGTTACACAGGGTTTAGAATGTAACAGTAACACAGGGTTTAGAATGTAACCATTACACAGAGTTTAGAACGTAACAGTTACACAGAGTTTATAATGTAACAGTTAAACAGGGTTTAGAATGTAACAGTTACACAGTGTTTAGAACGTACCAGTTACACAGAGTTTAGAATGTAACAGTAACACATAGTTTAGATTGTAACACTTATACAGAGTTTAGAATGTAACTGTTACACAGAGTTTAGAACGTAACACTTACCCAGAGTTTAGAATGTAACAGTTACAGAGTTTAGAATGTAATAGTTAAACAGGGTTTGAATGTAAGAGTTACACCGAGTTTAGAACGTAACAGTTACAGAGTTTAGAATGTAACAGTTACACAGAGTTTAGAATATAACAGTTAAGCAGGGGTTAGAATGTAACAGTTACACAGAGTTTAGAATGTAACAGTTACACAGAGTTTAGAATGTAACAGTTACAGAGTTCTGAATGTAACAGTTACACTGAGTTTAGAATGTAACAGTTACAGAGTTTAGAATGTAATAGTTAGACAGGGTTTGAATGTAAGAGTTACACCGAGTTTAGAACGTAACAGTTACAGAGTTTAGAATGTAACAGTTACACAGAGTTTAGAATATAACAGTTAAGCAGGGGTTAGAATGTAACAGTTACACAGAGTTTAGAATGTAACAGTTACACAGAGTTTAGAATGTAACAGTTACAGAGTTCTGAATGTAACAGTTACACTGAGTTTAGAATGTAACAGTTACAGAGTTTAGAATGTAACAGTTGCAGAGATTTGAATGTAACAGTTACACAGAGTTTAGAATGTAACCGTTACACAGAGTTTAGAACGTAACAGTTACAGAGTTTAGAATGTAACAGTTACACAGAGTTTAGAATGTAACAGTTACACAGAGTTTAGAATGTAACCGTTACAAAGGGTTTAGAACGTAACAGTTACAGAGTTTAGAATGTAACAGTTACAGAGTTTAGAATGTAACAGTTACAGCGTTTAGAATGTAACAGTTACACAGAGTTTAGAACGTACCAGTTACACAGAGTTTAGAATATAACAGTAACACATAGTTTAGATTGTAACACTTATACAGAGTTTAGAATTTAACTGTTACACAGAGTTTAGAACGTAACACTTACACAGAGTTTAGAATGTAACAGTTACAGAGTTTAGAATGTAATAGTTAAACAGGGTTTGAATGTAAGAGTTACACCGAGTTTAGAACGTAACAGTTACAGAGTTTAGAATGTAACAGTTACATAGAGTTTAGAATATAACAGTTAAGCAGGGGTTAGAATGTAACAGTTACACAGAGTTTAGAATGTAACAGTTACACAGAGTTTAGAATGTAACAGTTACAGAGTTCTGAATGTAACAGTTACACAGAGTTTAGAATGTAACAGTTACACAGAGTTTAGAACGTACCAGTTACACAGAGTTTAGAATATAACAGTAACACATAGTTTAGATTGTAACACTTATACAGAGTTTAGAATGTAACTGTTACACAGAGTTTAGAACGTAACACTTACACAGAGTTTAGAATGTAACAGTTACAGAGTTTAGAATGTAATAGTTAAACAGGGTTTGAATGTAAGAGTTACACCGAGTTTAGAACGTAACAGTTACAGAGTTTAGAATGTAACAGTTACACAGAGTTTAGAATATAACAGTTAAGCAGGGGTTAGAATGTAACAGTTACACAGAGTTTAGAATGTAACAGTTACACAGAGTTTGAATGTAACAGTTACAGAGTTCTGAAATAACAGTTACACAGAGTTTAGAATGTAACAGTTACAGAGTTTAGAATGTAACAGTGCAGAGATTAGAATGTAACAGTTACACAGAGTTTAGAATGTAACCGTTACACAGAGTTTAGAACGTAACAGTTACAGAGTTTAGAATGTAACAGTTACACAGAGTTTAGAATGTAACAGTTACACAGAGTTTAGAATCGTTACACAGAGTTTAGAACGTAACAGTTACAGAGTTTAGAATATAACAGTTACACAGAGTTTAGAATGTAACAGTTACAGAGATTAGAATGTAACAGTTACAGAGTTTAGAATGTAACAGTTACAGAGTTTAGAATGTAACAGTTACAGCGTTTAGAATGTAACAGTTTCAGAGTTTAGAATGTAACAGTCACATAGTTTAGAATGTAACAGTTACACAGAGTTTAGAATGTAACAGTCACATAGTTTAGAATGTAACAGTTACACAGAGTTTAGAATGTAACAGTTATACAGAGATTAGAATATAACAGTAACACAGAGTTTAGAATGTAACAGTTACACAGAGTTTAGAATGTAACAGTTACACAGGGTTTAGAATGTAACAGTAACACAGAGTTTAGAACGTAACAGTTACACAGAGTTTATAATATAACAGTAACACATAGTTTAGATTGTAACACTTATACAGAGTTTAGAATGTAACTGTTACACAGAGTTTAGAACGTAACACTTACACAGAGTTTAGAATGTAACACTTACACAGAGTTTAGAATGTAACAGTTACAGAGTTTAGAATGTAATAGTTAAACAGGGTTTGAATGTAAGAGTTACACCGAGTTTAGAACGTAACAGTTACAGAGTTTAGAATGTAACAGTTACACAGAGTTTAGAATATAACAGTTAAGCAGGGTTAGAATGTAACAGTTACACAGAGTTTAGAATGTAACAGTTACAGAGTTTGAATGTAACAGTTACACAGAGTTTAGAATGTAACAGTTACAGAGTTTAGAATGTAACAGGTGCAGAGATTAGAATGTAACAGTTACACAGAGTTTAGAATGTAACCGTTACACAGGTTTAGAACGTAACAGTTACAGAGTTTAGAATGTAACAGTTACACAGAGTTTAGAATGTAAGAGTTACACAGAGTTTAGAATGTAATCGTTACACAGAGTTTAGAACGTAACAGTTACAGAGTTTAGAATATAACAGTTACACAGAGTTTAGAATGTAACAGTTACAGAGATTAGAATGTAACAGTTACAGAGTTTAGAATGTAACAGTTACAGAGTTTAGAATGTAACAGTTACAGCATTTAGAATGTAACAGTTTCAGAGTTTAGAATGTAACAGTCACATAGTTTAGAACGTAACAGTTACAGAGTTTAGAATATAACAGTTACACAGAGTTTAGAAGGTAACAGTTACAGAGTTTAGAATGTAACAGTTACACAGAGTTTAGAATGTAACAGTTACACAGAGTTTAGAATTAGTTACACAGAGTTTAGAACGTAACAGTTATACAGAGATTAGAATATAACAGTAACACAGAGTTTAGAATGTAACATTTACACAGAGTTTAGAATGTAACAGTTACAGAGATTAGAATGTAACAGTTACAGAGTTTAGAATGTAACAGTTTCAGAGTTTAGAATGTAACAGTTACACAGAGTTTAGAATGTAACAGTTTCAGAGTTTAGAATGTAACAGTCACATAGTTTAGAATGTAACAGTTACACAGAGTTTAGAATGTAACAGTCACATAGTTTAGAATGTAACAGTTACACAGAGTTTAGAATGTAACAGTTATACAGAGATTAGAATATAACAGTAACACAGAGTTTAGAATGTAACAGTTACACAGAGTTTAGAATGTAACAGTTACACAAGGGTTTAGAATGTAACAGTAACACAGGGTTTAGAATGTAACCATTACACAGAGTTTAGAACGTAACAGTTACACAGAGTTTATAATGTAACAGTTAAACAGGGTTTAGAATGTAACAGTTACACAGTGTTTAGAACGTACCAGTTACACAGAGTTTAGAATGTAACAGTAACACATAGTTTAGATTGTAACACTTATACAGAGTTTAGAATGTAACTGTTACACAGAGTTTAGAACGTAACACTTACCCAGAGTTTAGAATGTAACAGTTACAGAGTTTAGAATGTAATAGTTAAACAGGGTTTGAATGTAAGAGTTACACGAGTTTAGAACGTAACAGTTACAGAGTTTAGAATGTAACAGTTACACAGATTTTAGAATATAACAGTTAAGCAGGGGGTTAGAATGTAACAGTTACACAGAGTTTAGAATGTAACAGTTACACAGAGTTTAGAATGTAACAGTTACAGAGTTCTGAATGTAACAGTTACACTGAGTTTAGAATGTAACAGTTACAGAGTTTAGAATGTAACAGTTGCAGAGATTTGAATGTAACAGTTACACAGAGTTTAGAATGTAACAGTTACACAGAGTTTAGAATGTAACCGTTACAGAGTTTAGAACGTAACAGTTACAGAGTTTAGAATGTAGTTACAGTTAACAGTTACAGAGTTTAGAATGTAACAGTTACACAGAGTTTAGAATGTAACAGTTACACAGGGTTTAGAATGTAACAGTTACAGAGTTTAGAATGTAACAGTTACAGAGTTTAGAATGTAACAGTTACACAGATTTTAGAATGTAACAGTTACACAGAGTTTAGAATGTAACAGTTACACAGAGTTTAGAATATAACAGTAACACATAGTTTAGATTGTAACACTTATACAGAGTTTAGAATTTAACTGTTACACAGAGTTTAGAACGTAACACTTACACAGAGTTTAGAATGTAACAGTTACAGAGTTTAGAATGTAATAGTTAAACAGGGTTTGAATGTAAGAGTTACACCGAGTTTAGAACGTAACAGTTACAGAGTTTAGAATGTAACAGTTACACAGAGTTTAGAATATAACAGTTAAGCAGGGGTTAGAATGTAACAGTTACACAGAGTTTAGAATGTAACAGTTACACAGAGTTCTGAATGTAACAGTTACAGAGTTCTGAATGTAACAGTTACACAGAGTTTAGAATGTAACATTTACAGAGATTAGAATGTAACAGTTACAGAGTTTAGAATGTAACAGTTACAGAGTTTAGAATGTAACAGTTACAGCATTTAGAATGTAACAGTTTCAGAGTTTAGAATGTAACAGTCACATAGTTTAGAACGTAACAGTTACAGAGTTTAGAATATAACAGTTACACAGAGTTTAGAAGGTAACAGTTACAGAGTTTAGAATGTAACAGTTACACAGAGTTTAGAATGTAACAGTTACACAGAGTTTAGAATGTAATTGTTACACAGAGTTTAGAACGTAACAGTTACAGAGTTTAGAATATAACAGTTACACAGAGTTTAGAATGTAACAGTTACAGAGTTTAGAATGTAACAGTTACAGAGTTTAGAATGTAACAGTTACAGAGTTTAGAATGTAACAGTTACAGAGTTTAGAATGTAACAGTTACACAGAGTTTAGAATGTAACAGTTTCAGAGTTTAGAATGTAACAGTCACATAGTTTAGAATGTAACAGTTACACAGAGTTTAGAATGTAACAGTCACATAGTTTAGAATGTAACAGTTACACAGAGTTTAGAATGTAACAGTTATACAGAGATTAGAATATAACAGTAACACAGAGTTTAGAATGTAACAGTTACACAGAGTTTAGAATGTAACAGTTACACAGGGTTTAGAATGTAACAGTAACACAGGGTTTAGAATGTAACCATTACACAGAGTTTAGAATGTAACAGTTACACAGAGTTTATAATGTAACAGTTAAACAGGGTTTAGAATGTAACAGTTACACAGTGTTTAGAACGTACCAGTTACACAGAGTTTAGAATGTAACAGTAACACATAGTTTAGATTGTAACACTTATACAGAGTTTAGAATGTAACTGTTACACAGAGTTTAGAACGTAACACTTACCCAGAGTTTAGAATGTAACAGTTACAGAGTTTAGAATGTAATAGTTAAACAGGGTTTGAATGTAAGAGTTACACGAGTTTAGAACGTAACAGTTACAGAGTTTAGAATGTAACAGTTACACAGAGTTTAGAATATAACAGTTAAGCAGGGGTTAGAATGTAACAGTTACACAGAGTTTAGAATGTAACAGTTACACAGAGTTTAGAATGTAACAGTTACAGAGTTCTGAATGTAACAGTTACACTGAGTTTAGAATGTAACAGTTACAGAGTTTAGAATGTAACAGTTGCAGAGATTTGAATGTAACAGTTACACAGAGTTTAGAATGTAACCGTTACACAGAGTTTAGAACGTAACAGTTACAGAGTTTAGAATGTAACAGTTACACAGAGTTTAGAATGTAACAGTTACACAGAGTTTAGAATGTAACCGTTACAAAGGGTTTAGAACGTAACAGTTACAGAGTTTAGAATGTAACAGTTACAGAGTTTAGAATGTAACAGTTACAGCGTTTAGAATGTAACAGTTACACAGAGTTTAGAACGTACCAGTTACACAGAGTTTAGAATATAACAGTAACACATAGTTTAGATTGTAACACTTATACAGAGTTTAGAATTTAACTGTTACACAGAGTTTAGAACGTAACACTTACACAGAGTTTAGAATGTAACAGTTACAGAGTTTAGAATGTAATAGTTAAACAGGGTTTGAATGTAAGAGTTACACAGAGTTTAGAATGTAACAGTTACAGAGTTTAGAATGTAACAGTTACACAGAGTTTAGAATATAACAGTTACACAGGGGTTAGAATGTAACAGTTACACAGAGTTTAGAATGTAAGTTTAGAAGTTACACAGAGTTTAGAATGTAACAGTTACAGAGTTCTGAATGTAACAGTTACACAGAGTTTAGAATGTAACAGTTACAGAGTTTAGAATGTAACAGGTGCAGAGATTAGAATGTAACAGTTACACAGAGTTTAGAATGTAACCGTTACACAGAGTTTAGAACGTAACAGTTACAGAGTTTAGAATGTAACAGTTAAACAGAGTTTGAATGTAACAGTTACAGAGTTTAGAATGTAACAGTTACAGAGTTTAGAATGTAACAGTTACACAGAGTTTAGAATATAACAGTTACACAGGGTTTAGAATGTAACAGTTACACAGAGTTTAGAATGTAACAGTTACACAGAGTTTAGAATGTAACAGTTACAGAGTTCTGAATGTAACAGTTACACAGAGTTTAGAATGTAACATTTACAGAGATTAGAATGTAACAGTTACAGAGTTTAGAATGTAACAGTTACAGAGTTTAGAAGAATGTAACAGTTACAGCAGTTTAGAATGTAACAGTTTCAGAGTTTAGAATGTAACAGTCACATAGTTTAGAACGTAACAGTTACAGAGTTTAGAATATAACAGTTACACAGAGTTTAGAAGGTAACAGTTACAGAGTTTAGAATGTAACAGTTACACAGAGTTTAGAATGTAACAGTTACACAGAGTTTAGAATGTAATTGTTACACAGAGTTTAGAACGTAACAGTTACAGAGTTTAGAATATAACAGTTACACAGAGTTTAGAATGTAACAGTTACAGAGTTTAGAATGTAACAGTTACAGAGTTTAGAATGTAACAGTTACAGAGTTTAGAATGTAACAGTTACAGCGTTTAGAATGTAACAGTTACACAGAGTTTAGAATGTAACAGTTTCAGAGTTTAGAATGTAACAGTCACATAGTTTAGAATGTAACAGTTACACAGAGTTTAGAATGTAACAGTCACATAGTTTAGAATGTAACAGTTACACAGAGTTTAGAATGTAACAGTTATACAGAGATTAGAATATAACAGTAACACAGAGTTTAGAATGTAACAGTTACACAGAGTTTAGAATGTAACAGTTACACAGGGTTTAGAATGTAACAGTAACACAGGGTTTAGAATGTAACCATTACACAGAGTTTAGAACGTAACAGTTACACAGAGTTTATAATGTAACAGTTAAACAGGGTTTAGAATGTAACAGTTACACAGTGTTTAGAATGTACCAGTTACACAGAGTTTAGAATGTAACAGTAACACATAGTTTAGATTGTAACACTTATACAGAGTTTAGAATGTAACTGTTACACAGAGTTTAGAACGTAACACTTACCCAGAGTTTAGAATGTAACAGTTACAGAGTTTAGAATGTAATAGTTAAACAGGGTTTGAATGTAAGAGTTACCGAGTTTAGAACGTAACAGTTACAGAGTTTAGAATGTAACAGTTACACAGATTTTAGAATATAACAGTTAAGCAGGGGTTAGAATGTAACAGTTACACAGAGTTTAGAATGTAACAGTTACACAGAGTTTAGAATGTAACAGTTACAGAGTTCTGAATGTAACAGTTACACTGAGTTTAGAATGTAACAGTTACAGAGTTTAGAATGTAACAGTTGCAGAGATTAGAATGTAACAGTTACACAGAGTTTAGAATGTAACCGTTACACAGAGTTTAGAACGTAACAGTTACAGAGTTTAGAATGTAACAGTTACACAGAGTTTAGAATGTAACAGTTACACAGAGTTTGGAATGTAACCGTTACACAGGGTTTAGAACGTAACAGTTACAGAGATTAGAATGTAACAGTTACAGAGTTTAGAATGTAACAGTTACAGAGTTTAGAATGTAACAGTTACACAGAGTTTAGAAGTTACACGTACCAGTTACACAGAGTTTAGAATATAACAGTAACACATAGTTTAGATTGTAACACTTATACAGAGTTTAGAATTTAACTGTTACACAGAGTTTAGAACGTAACACTTACACAGAGTTTAGAATGTAACAGTTACAGAGTTTAGAATGTAATAGTTAAACAGGGTTTGAATGTAAGAGTTACACCGAGTTTAGAACGTAACAGTTACAGAGTTTAGAATGTAACAGTTACACAGAGTTTAGAATATAACAGTTAAGCAGGGGTTAGAATGTAACAGTTACACAGAGTTTAGAATGTAACAGTTACACAGAGTTTAGAATGTAACAGTTACAGAGTTCTGAATGTAACAGTTACACAGAGTTTAGAATGTAACAGTTACAGAGTTTAGAATGTAACAGGTGCAGAGATTAGAATGTAACAGTTACACAGAGTTTAGAATGTAACCGTTACACAGAGTTTAGAAGGTAACAGTTACAGAGTTTAGAATGTAACAGTTACACAGAGTTTAGAATGTAACAGTTACACAGAGTTTAGAATGTAATCGTTACACAGAGTTTAGAACGTAACAGTTACAGAGTTTAGAATATAACAGTTACACAGAGTTTAGAATGTAACAGTTACAGAGTTTAGAATGTAACAGTTACAGAGTTTAGAATGTAACAGTTACAGAGTTTAGAATGTAACAGTTACAGCGTTTAGAATGTAACAGTTTCAGAGTTTAGAATGTAACAGTCACATAGTTTAGAATGTAACAGTTACACAGAGTTTAGAATGTAACAGTCACATAGTTTAGAATGTAACAGTTACACAGAGTTTAGAATGTAACAGTTATACAGAGATTAGAATGTAACAGTTACACAGGGTTTAGAATGTAACAGTAACACAGAGTTTAGAACGTAACAGTTACACAGAGTTTATAATATAACAGTAACACATAGTTTAGATTGTAACACTTATACAGAGTTTAGAATGTAACTGTTACACAGAGTTTAGAACGTAACACTTACACAGAGTTTAGAATGTAACACTTACACAGAGTTTAGAATGTAACAGTTACAGAGTTTAGAATGTAATAGTTAAACAGGGTTTGAATGTAAGAGTTACACCGAGTTTAGAACGTAACAGTTACAGAGTTTAGAATGTAACAGTTACACAGAGTTTAGAATATAACAGTTAAGCAGGGGTTAGAATGTAACAGTTACACAGAGTTTAGAATGTAACAGTTACAGAGTTCTGAATGTAACAGTTACACAGAGTTTAGAATGTAACAGTTACAGAGTTTAGAATGTAACAGGTGCAGAGATTAGAATGTAACAGTTACACAGAGTTTAGAATGTAACCGTTACACAAGGTTTAGAACGTAACAGTTACAGAGTTTAGAATGTAACAGTTACACAGAGTTTAGAATGTAAGAGTTACACAGAGTTTAGAATGTAATCGTTACACAGAGTTTAGAACGTAACAGTTACAGAGTTTAGAATATAACAGTTACACAGAGTTTAGAATGTAACAGTTACAGAGATTAGAATGTAACAGTTACAGAGTTTAGAATGTAACAGTTACAGAGTTTAGAATGTAACAGTTACAGCGTTTAGAATGTAACAGTTTCAGAGTTTAGAATGTAACAGTCACATAGTTTAGAATGTAACAGTTACACAGAGTTTAGAATGTAACAGTTATACAGAGATTAGAATATAACAGTAACACAGAGTTTAGAACGTAACAGTTACACAGAGTTTATAATGTAACAGTTATACAGAGATTAGAATATAACAGTAACACAGAGTTTAGAACGTAACAGTTACACAGAGTTTATAATGTAACAGTTAAACAGGGTTTAGAATGTGACAGTTACAGAGTTTAGAATGTAAAAGTTACACAGAGTTTAGAACGTACCAGTTACACAGAGTTTAGAATGTAACAGTAACACATAGTTTAGATTGTAACACTTATACAGAGTTTAGAATGTAACTGTTACACAGAGTTTAGAACGTAACAGTCACATAGTTTAGAATGTAACAGTTACACAGAGTTTAGAATGTAACAGTTATACAGAGATTAGAATATAACAGTAACACAGAGTTTAGAACGTAACAGTTACACAGAGTTTATAATGTAACAGTTAAACAGGGTTTAGAATGTAACAGTTACATAGTTTAGAATGTAACAGTTACAGAGTTTAGATTGTAACAGTTACAGAGTTTAGAATGTAACAGTTACACAGAGTTTAGAACGTAACAGTTACACAGAGTTTAGAACGTAACAGTTAAAGAATTTAGAATGTAACAGTTACAGAGTTTAGAATGTAACAGTTACACAGAGTTTAGAATGTAACAGTTAAACAGGGTTTAGAATGTAACCGTTACACAGAGTTTAGAACGTAACAGTTACATAGTTTAGAATTTTACAGTCACACAGAGTTTGGAATGTAACAGTTACACAGAGTTTAGAATGTAACAGTTACAGAGTTTAGAATGTAACAGTTACAGAGTTTAGAATGTTACAGTTACACTGAGTTTGGAATGTAACAGTTAAACAGGGTTTAGAATGTAACCGTTACACAGAGTTTAGAACGTAACAGTTACATAGTTTAGAATTTTACAGTCACACAGAGTTTGGAATGTAACAGTTACACAGAGTTTACAATGTAACAGTTACACAGAGTTTAGAATGTAACAGTTACACAGAGTTTAGAATGTAACAGTTACAGAGTTTAGAATGTAACAGTTACAGAGTTTAGAATGTAACAGTTACACAGAGTTTAGAATGTAACAGTTACACAGAGTTTAGAACGTAACACTTACACAGAGTTTAGAATGTAACAGTTACACAGAGTTTAGAATGTAACACTTACACAGAGTTTTTAATGTAACAGATATATAGTTTAGAATGTAACAGCTGAACAGGGTTTTGAATGTAAGAGTTACACCGAGTTTAGAACGTAACAGTTACAGAGTTTAGAATGTAACAGTTACACAAAGTTTAGAATGTAACAGTTACATAGTTTAGAATGTAACAGTTACAGAGTTTAGATTGTAACAGTTACAGAGTTTAGAATGTAACAGTTACACAGAGTTTAGAACGTAACAGTTAAAGAATTTAGAATGTAACAGTTACAGAGTTTAGAATGTAACAGTTACACAGAGTTTAGAATGTAACAGTTAAACAGTTACAGGTTTAGAATGTAACAGAGTTTAGTTACACAGAGTTTAGAACGTAACAGTTACACACATAGTTTAGAATTTTACAGTCACACAGAGTTTAGAATGTAACAGTTACACAGAGTTTAGAATGTAACAGTTACAGAGTTTAGAATGTAACAGTTACAGAGTTTAGAATGTTACAGTTACATAGTTTAGAATTTTACAGTCACACAGAGTTTGGAATGTAACAGTTACACAGAGTTTACAATGTAACAGTTACACAGAGTTTAGAATGTAACAGTTACACAGAGTTTAGAATGTAACAGTTACAGAGTTTAGAATGTAACAGTTTAAGAGTTTAGAATGTAACAGTTACACAGAGTTTAGAATGTAACAGTTAAACAGAATATAACAGTTTAGAATGCAACAGTTACAGAGTTTAGAATGTAACAGTTACACCGAGTTTAGAATGTAACAGTTACACAGAGTTTAGAATGTAACAGTTAGAAAGTTTAGAATGTAACAGTTACAGAGTTTAGAATGTAACAGTTACAAAGTTTAGAATGTAACAGTTACACAGAGTTTAGAATGTAACAGTTACACAGAGTTTAGAATGTAACAGTTACACAGAGTTTAGAATGTAACAGTTATGTAACACAGAGTTTAGAATGTAACAGTTACAGAGTTTAGAATGTAACAGTTACACAGAGTTTAGAATGTAACAGTTACAGAGTTTAGAATGTAACAGTTAAACAGGGTTTAGAATGCAACAGTTACAGAGTTTAGAATGTTACGGTTACACAGAGTTTGGAATGTAACAGTTACACAGAGTTTAGAATGTAACAGTTACACATTGTTTAGAAGGTAACACTTACACAGAGTTTAGAATGTAACAGTTACAGAGTTTAGAATGTAACAGTTACAGAGTTTAGAATGTAACAGTTACACAGAGTTTAGAATGTAACAGTTACACAGAGTTTAGAATGTAACTGTTACAGAGTTTAGAATGTAACAGTTACACAGAGTTTGGAATGTAACAGTTACACAGAGTTTAGAATGTAACAGTTACACAGAGTTTAGAATGTAACAGTTAAAGTGCCGCCAGTTATGCACCCCTTACACCGTTACAGTGTCGACTTAGGATACATTAACTACAGATTGTCAAGTAGGCTCCTCATGTCTGAGTTAGATCTATATACCATGGCAACAATAGAAATGGCTACACACGTCAATGCAAATGGCAGAGATCTGAAAGTCCAATAGCTAGTAGAGACAAGACACAGCGGTATGATAATCAAGAGAAGCCTAAAGATAATGCTGAAAGTAGCTGGAATTACAGTAAGCTAGTTTTTAACATTTGCCAAACAAAGGCAACTCACTCAATCAGCTTATAGCGCCAATGTCATAAATGTCTGGGGCTGTGACGTAAACAACTCTCTTTTGTAAACAGATGGCAGGGAGAATAAAAATAGCTAAAAATCAACACTGAAATGAGTCAATGTAGGTGGAACTGTAGCTAACCCTCCTGACACCAGGTTCAGGGTTTAATCAAATCCGCGGTAATCCACAGTAACTGACAAACACATATCTTGTCATTGCTTTTGTTTAGGAGTTTTCGTGGTCTAGCTGCATTGGAGCTGTCTAATCCACAAGCAGCTCCCGTCGCTATACCTGTTGCAGACATCACCAAGTCACATGTACCGAGTCACAGGCCGTGTTACACGTTCTAACACTGGAATGTGGAATGTGATCTACACCTTGATTAGGCTGATAGGAGTCCTTCTTATTTAGTTAAAGGATTTTGAATATGAGTGTCATTCGATTTATATAGCCTTTCTCTTTTTGAACTTCTAACACAGTTAGGATATAAGGACGGGTGTCGTTTCGTGGCCAAAAGAGCCACCGCTCACCGATTTGACAGCTCTAGCGCAGTTACACCTCCAACACCGCCTAAACTAAATCAACGAAAAACAATGCGTTTGTCAGCTAACCAGGGTTAACGCTGATCTGATTCAATCCAGGCCCAGATCCACGGGTCGTGAACCTAGACATGCACATTTCAGCCAACTGCTAACCTCTGTCTGTCTCTATGTACATCCAGGTACTGTTGAACCAACCCATCAATACCTGGAACTACTCAGTAGAAGTTTCTAGAAACAGGCAGAGGCTAACAGAGTCTGTCTGTGTGGTGGCACTGTTCTCCTGTGCCGGGGCTTATTGCGACGTAAAGGACCTTTGCAAAGACAGGGTACCATATGATCAAATCAAATTTATTTGTCACATACACATGGTTAGCAGATGTTAATGCGAGTGTAGCGAAATGCTTGTGCTTCTAGTTCCGACAATGCAGTAATAACCAACAAGTAATCTAACTAACAATTCCTAAACTACTGTCTTATACACAGTGTAAGTGTCAGGACCCGGTTACGAACCTGGGTCTCCGGAGTGAGAAACAGTTACTTAACCAACTGAGCCACGAATAGTCAGCAGAACCCAGAAGATGAGGCAGACACAGCAGTACTTAAGACGGTGTATTTAATAAAGTAAAAAGAGAAGTCCTACAATACAAAAATGGCAAATCCAAAAGGTGGTAGGTATAGCACAAAAAGCCTCAAAAGATACTCAAAAACAGAAATCCACAAGATCATCCACTGGAAACGACAAGAATACACAGAACACTAGGGCTGGGTGCTAACATACAAACACAGAGCACAGAACTGAGGGAAACTAAGGGTTTAAATACAATCAGGGAAAACGAGGCACAGGTGCAAATAATAATGGGGAACAAGGGAAAAAAACATAAGGTCAAAAAGCACAATGGGGGCATCTAGTGACCAAAACCCAGAACAACCCTGGCCAAATCCTGACAGAATCCCCCCCCCTAGGAACGGCTCCTGACGTTCCTACCAGCTCTCTCAGGGTGGAGGGCCCTGAACTGACGAATGAGGTCAGGGTCCAGGATGTCTTTGGCAGGAACCCAGGAGCGCTCCTCGGGACCGTAGCCTTCCCAGTCCACCAGATACTGCCAGGACCGCTGCACCCGGCGGGAATCCAGTATCCGGTGGACGGTATAAGCCGGCTGGCCTCCAATGACACGAGGTGGAAGGGGAGGTCTGTCTGCCGGGACAAGGGGAGAAAAAACAGGTTTTAACAATGAAACGTGAAATGTGGGATTAATCTTAAGGGATCTGGGTAAGTGTAGGCGATAAGAAACTGGGTTAACTCTCCTGGCAACCTTGAAGGGACCGATGTATTTTTGGGACAGCTTGCGAGACTCCACCCGTAGAGGTAAGTCTCTTGTGGAGAGCCAGACTCTCTGGCCGGGGCGCAGGGTAGGCCCGGGACGGCGACGTCTGTTGGCTTGTTGTTGATACCTCTGTGAGAACGCATAAGATTAAGACGGGTCTTCCTCCACATAAGCCGGCAGCGTCTGACGAACTTCAAGGCTGAAGGCACTCCTGACTTCTGCCTCCTGGTCCGGGAACAATGGAGGAGCATAGCCAAACTGACACTCGTGCGGGGACATACCAGTGGAGGAGGAGCGCAAGGTGTTGTGCGCGTATTCGGCCCAAACAATAAAGGATGACCATGTGGACGGGTTGTCACGAGTCATACATCGGCGGGTGGTTTCCAGCTCTTGATTCATCCTCTCTGTTTGGCCGTTGGACTCCGGATGGTACCCTGAAGATAGACTGGCAGAAGCCCCCATGAGTTGGCAGAAGGCCTTCCAAAACCTTGAGGCGAACTGGGGACCTCTGTCAGAAACCATATCTTGAGGAATGCCGAAGACTCGGAACACATGATTAATTACCAACTCAGCCGTTTCCTTGGCAGAAGGTAACTTAGTCAGAGGGACGAACCTGGCCGCCTTTGAAAACCTGTCGATTATGACTAGGATAGTAGTATTGCCATGGGATGGAGGAAGTCCAGTAATAAAGTCCAATGAGATATGGGACCAGGGTCTGTGGGGAACAGGTAAAGGGTGAAGGAGTCCTTGAGGCGGAGGTGAGAAGATTTGCCCTGGCAGCACACGGGACAGGCATTGACGAAAGTGGCAACGTCTTCTCTTATGGTAGGCCACCAGAACTTACGCTGGATGAACTCCAAGGTGCGACCTACGCCCGGATGACCGGTGAGGCGAGAGGGTGCCCCACAGAAGGACCTGAGTCCTCACTGCCTTGGGGACAAACAACCGATTGGCAGGACCTCATTTCGGGTCCGGTTCGCTAGCTTGAGCACGTCTCACGGTATCCTCAACTTGCCACGAGATCGGAGCCACAATCTTAGCAGCAGGAAGGACAGGCATGTCCGTGTCATCTCGAATGGCAGGAGCGTAGACTCGGGACAGGGCATCCGGTTTGAGATTCTTCGACCCGGGCCGATAGGTGAGGATAAACTGGAATCGATTGAAGAAAAGAGACCATCTAGCTTGTCTAGAGTTCAACCGCTTCGCCTGCTGGATATACTCCAGATTTTTGTGGTCCGTAAGCACTTGAAACGGGTGAGAAGCCCCCTCGAGCCAGTGTCTCCATTCCTTCAATGCCATCTTAACCGCTAGGAGTTCACGATCCCCCACATCGTAGTTCCTCTCAGTCGGGGTAAGCCGGTGTGAGAAGAAAGCTCACGGATGAAGCTTCTTGTCTTCACCCCTCTGAGACAGGACAGCTCCAACACCAACCTCTGATGCGTCTACCTCCACCACAAATGGTTCATCCGTAGTCGGTAGTATCAGGATGGGAGCAGAGAGAACGCGCTGCTTGAGTCCTTGGAAGGCCGTCTCAGCTTCTCTTCCCCACAAAAACCTTGCATTGCCACCCTTGGTTAAAGCTGAGAGAGGGGCTGCCACCAAGCTGAAGTTCTTGATGAACTTGCGGTAGAAGTTTGTGAAGCCCAGGAAACGCTGAACTTCCTTAACGGATTTGGGAGTGGGCCAATCCGCTACCGCCCCTACCTTCCTGGCGTCCATTTGGACTCGACCGGGTTCCACTACAAATCCCAGGAATTGTACTCGGGATGAATGGAATTCACATTTTCCGGCTTAACGTACAGATGGCTGTCCAGGAGGCGTTTGAGTACTTGTCTGACATGCTTAGTGTGTTCTTGAAGGGAGCTCGAAAAGATGAGGATGTCATCCAAGTAAACGAACACAAATATGTTAAGCATATCCCTAAGCACATAGTTTATGAGCGCTTGGAACACCGCTGGGGGCGTTGGTCAGGCCGAAGGGCATCACCAAGTATTCATAGTGACCAGTAGGCGTGTTGAAGCGGTCTTCCACTCGTCACCAGGTCTGATCCGCACAAGATGGTATGCGTTCCGCAGGTCAAGCTTAGTGAAAACAACTGCTTCCTGAAGCAGCTCGAAGGCTGTGGCCATAAGGGGTAGCGGGTAACGGTTACGGACGGTTATGGCATTGAGTCCCCGGTAGTCGATGCAGGACGTAATCCACCGTCTTTCTTGGCCACAAAGAAAAACCCCTGCTCCCGCCGGGAGGTGGATGGACGCATGAGGCCTGCTTCCAGAGCGTCCTTGATGTAGGTATCCATAGCAGCTCGTTCGGGTGGAGATAGGGAAAAGATCCGACCCCTGGGGGGGCAAGTGCCCGGAAACAGGTCGATGGGGCAATCGTAAGGTCTATGGGGTGGTAGCATGGTGGCCCTCTGTTTGCTAAACACCCGTTTGAGGTCATGGTAACACTCGGGAACTCGGGTCAGGTCGATGGATTCTAAAGACTCGGGAGTAGAACTCGGGAATTCTGGAAAATACAAGTAGCTTGGCACGTAGGACCCCACTGCTTGATAGTGCCCACAGACCAGTCGATGTGAGGGTTATGGCTGTGAAGCCAGGGGTATCCAGGACGAGAGGGAACTCGGAACAGGAGATCAAATGAAAGTTCATCAATTCCTGGTGTTGTGAAACTGAAAGTCGCAAGGAGGTAGTGACATGAGTGACAACTCCAGATCCCAAAGGGCTTCCATCCAATGTAGTGACCCTCATGGGTTCACTTAGAGGTTCAGAGAGAACACCATTCTCCTTCGCCCAGACACCATCCATGAAGTTACCTGCGGCTCCAGAGTCTACCAAGGCTTGAAGGTGAAGCTTGTGGTTGTCCCAGGAGAGGGTGACTGGAATGAGCAGACGGGAGTTGGACGGATGGGAGGAGGTTATGTTTCCCGTTACAGTTCCCCCCAGTCTGTACGGGACAGAGCGTTTCCCTGGAGCCCGGGACACGTGGAACGGAAATGGCCCGGTTTGCCGCAATATAGACAGCGTCGCTCCTCATCCGGCGGTCTCTCTCAGCCTGGGAGATGCGTCCAATCTGCATGGGTTCCGGTGGAGCCAGCGAGGATGAAGGTGGGGACTCGGAGCTGGGACTGATAGGGGCTAGAGGTCTACGGTTGAGTTCTCTCTCTCTCTCAGACGCTGGTCAATGCGTGAGGCCAACTTGATCAGGGACTCGAGATTGTCCGGTGGTTCCCGAGTGGCCAGTTCATCTTGGATAGTGTCGGAAAGGCCTTTCAGAAAGCACACCGTGAGCGCCTCGTTGTTCCAGCCACTTGCTGCTGCCACCGTGCGGAACTGGATGGCATAGTCCGTCACGCTGCGCCAACCTTGGTGGAGAGTTAGGAGCTGTTTGGCTGAGTCAGAACCACTGCTTGGGCCTTGAAACACTCATTTGAATTCCTCAGCAAAGGCAGAGTAGCTGGCACAGCAGGAACTATGGGCATCCCACACAGCAGTAGCCCAGGCCAGGGCTTTTTCCGACAGCAGGGTGATGATATAAGCGATCTTAGACCGGTCTGTGGGAAACGACGATGGTTGTAGCTCAAAGGAGAGAGAACATTGGGTGAGAAACCCTTTACAAGCACTTGGATCACCTGAGAACCGTTGGGGAGGTGGAAGACGAGGTTCAGCCAGGGGGTTAACTGCCATGGGTACGTGAATCTGAGGTACTGGGACGGGAACTGTTGTCGGGGTAAGACGATCAGATATTTGCTTAATGGAAGTCAGCATCTCCGACAGAAGATGACAATGTCTAGCCATTAAGGCCTCTTGCTGAACCAGGGCGGCTTCGTGGCGTTGGACAGTCTCCTGGTGGTGGGACAGCATGGCAAAAAGGTCCTGGGAACTGGCTGCCTCTGGGTTAATTTTTGGCTCTGTGTTTCTGTCAGGACCCGGTTACGAACCTGGGTCTCCGGAGTGAGAAACAGTCACTTAACCAACTGAGCCACGAATAGTCAGCAGAACCCAGAAGATGAGGCAGACACAGCAGTACTTAAGACGGTGTATTTAATAAAGTAAAAAGAGAAGTCCTACAATACAAAAATGGCAAATCCAAAAGGTGGTAGGTATAGCACAAAAAGGCCTCAAAAGAAATCACAAAAAATAAACAAAAACAAAAAAAAGAGAATCCACAAGAGCATCCACTGGAATCGACAAGAATACACAGAACACTAGGGCTGGGTGCTAACATACAAACACAGAGCACAGAACTGAGGGAAACTAAGGGTTTAAATACAATCAGAGGAAAACGAGGCACAGGTGCAAATAATAATGGGGATCAAGGGAAAAACATAAGGACAAAAAGCACAATGGGGGCATCTACTGACCAAAACCCGGAACAACCCTGGCCAAATCCTGACAGGTACTGTTGAACCAACCCATCAATACCTGGAACTACTCAGTAGAAGTTTCTAGAACCAGGCAGAGGCTAACAGAGTCTGTCTGTGTGGTGGCATGCCGGGGCTTATTGACGTAAAGGACCTTTGCAAAGACAGGGTACCATATGATCAAATCAAATCAAATCAAATCAAATTTATTTGTCACATACACATGGTTAGCAGATGTTAATGCAGTAAAGAAATGCTTGGCTTCTAGTTCCGACAATGCAGTAATAACCAACAAGTAATCTAACTACTAAACTACTGTAAAGAATATGTACATAAGGATATTTGAATGAGTGATGGTACAGAGCAGCATAGGCAAGATACAGTAGATGGTATCGAGTACAGTATATATGAGATGAGTATGTAATCAAAGTGGCATAGTTAAAGTGGCTGGCGATACATGTATTACATAAGGATGCAGTCGATGATATAGAGTACAGTATATACGTATGCATATGAGAAGAGTAATGTAGGGTAAGTAACATTATATAAGGTAGCATTGTTTAAAGTGGCTAGTGATATATTTACATCATTTCCCATCAATTCCCATTATTAAAGTGGCTGGAGTTGAGTCAGTGTCAGTGTGTTGGCAGCAGCCACTCAATGTTAGTGGTGGCTGTTTAACAGTCTGATGGCCTTGAGATAGAAGCTGTTTTTCAGTCTCTCGGTCCCAGCTTTGATGCACCTGTACTGACCTCGCCTTCTGGATGATAGCGGGGTGAACAGGCAGTGGCTCGGGTGGTAGATGTCCTTGATGATCTTTATGGCCTTCCTGTAACATCGGGTGGTGTAGGTGTCCTGGAGGGCAGGTAGTTTGCCCCCGATGATGCGTTGTGCAGACCTCACTACCCTCTGGAGAGCCTTACGGTTGAGGGCGGAGCAGTTGCCGTACCAGGCGGTGATACAGCCCGCCAGGATGCTCTCGATTGTGCATCTGTAGAAGTTTGTGAGTGCTTTTGGTGACAAGCCGAATTTCTTCAGCCTCCTGAGGTTGAAGAGGCGCTGCTGCGCCTTCTTCACGATGCTGTCTGTGTGAGTGGACCAATTCAGTTTGTCTGTGATGTGTATGCCGAGGAACTTAAAACTTGCTACTCTCTCCACTACTGTTCCATCGATGTGGATAGGAGGGTGTTCCCTCTGCTGTTTCCTGAAGTCCACAATCATCTCCTTAGTTTTGTTGATGTTGAGTGTGAGGTTATTTTCCTGACACCACACTCTGAGGGCCCTCACCTCCTCCCTGTAGGCCGTCTCGTCGTTGTTGGTAATCAAGCCTACCACTGTTGTGTTGTCCGCAAACTTGATGATTGAGTTGGAGGCGTGCGTGGCCACGCAGTCGTGGGTGAACAGGGAGTACAGTAGAGGGCTCAGAACGCACCCTTGTGGGGCCCCAGTGTTGAGGATCAGCAGGGAGGAGATGTTGTTACCTACCCTCACCACCTGGGGCGGCCCGTCAGGAAGTCCAGTACCCAGTTGCACAGGGCGGGGTCGAGACCCAGGGTCTCGAGCTTGATGACGAGCTTGGAGGGTACTATGGTGTTGAATGCCGAGCTGTAGTCGATGAACAGCATTCTCACATAGGTATTCCTCTTGTCCAGATGGGTTAGGGCAGTGTGCAGTGTGGTTGAGATTGCATCGTCTGTGGACCTATTTGGGCGGTAAGCAAATTTGAGTGGGTCTAGGGTGTCAGGTAGGGTGGAGGTGATATGGTCCTTGACTAGTCTCTCAAAGCACTTCATGATGACGGAAGTGAGTGCTACGGGGCGGTAGTCATTTAGCTCAGTTACCTTAGCTTTCTTGGGAACAGGAACAATGGTGGCCCTCTTGAAGCATGTGGGAAAAGCAGACTGTTATAGGGATTGATTGAATATGTCCGTAAACACACCAGCCAGCTGGTCTGCGCATGCTCTGAGGGCGCGGCTGGGGATGCCGTCTGGGCCTGCAGCCTTGCGAGGGTTAACACGTTTAAATGTTTTACTCACCTCGGCTGCAGTGAAGGAAAGACCGCATGTTTCCGTTGCAGGCCGTGTCAGTGGCACTGTATTGTCCTCAAAGCGGGCAAAAAAGTTATTTAGTCTGCCTGGGAGCAAGACATCCTGGTCCGTGACTGGGCTGGATTTCTTCCTGTAGTCCGTGATTGACTGTAGACCCTGCCACATGCCTCTTGTGTCTGAGCCGTTGAATTGAGATTCTACTTTGTCTCTGTACTGACGCTTAGCTTGTTTGATAGCCTTACGGAGGGAATAGCTGCACTGTTTGTATTCAGTCATGTTACCAGACACCTTGCCCTGATTGAAAGCAGTGGTTGCGCTTTCAGTTTCACGCGAATGCTGCCATCAATCCACGGTTTCTGGTTAGGGAATGTTTTAATCGTTGCTATGGGAACGACATCTTCAATGCACGTTCTAATGAACTCACACACCGAATCAGCGTATTCGTCAATGTTGTTATCTGACGCAATACAAAACATGTCCCAGTCCACGTGATGGAAGCAGTCTTGGAGTGTGGAGTCAGCTTGGTCGGACCAGCGTTGGACAGACCTCAGCGTGGGAGCTTCTTTTTTTAATTTTTGTCTGTAGGCAGGTATCAGCAAAATGGAGTCGTGGTCAGCTTTTCCGAAAGGGGGGCGGGGCAAGGCCTTATATGCGTCGCGGAAGTTAGAGTAACAGTGATCCAAGGTTTTTCCACCTCTGGTTGCGCAATCGATATGCTGATAAAATTTAGGGACTCTTGTTTTCAGATTAGCCTTGTTAAAATCCCCAGTAACAATGAATGCAGCCTCCGGATAAATGGTTTCCAGTTTGCAAAGAGTTAAATAAAGTTTGTTCAGAGCCATCGATGTGTCTGCTTGGGGGGGGGGGGATATATACGGCTGTGATTATAATCGAAGAGAATTCTCTTGATAGATAATGCGGTCTACATTTGATTGTGAGGAATTCTAAATCAGGTGAACAGAAGGATTTGAGTTCCTGTATGTTTCTTTCATCGCACCATGCCTCGTTAGCCATAAGGCATACACCCCCACCCCTCTTCTTACCAGAAAGGTGTTTGTTTCTGTCAGCGCGATGCGTGGAGAAACCCGTTGGCTGCACCGCTTCGGATAGCGTCTCTCCAGTGAGCCATGTTTCCGTGAAGCACAGAACGTTACAGTCTCTGATGTCCCTCTGGAATGCTACCCTTGCTCGGATTTCATCAACCTTGTTGTCAAGAGACTGGACATTGGCAAGAAGAATGCTAGGAAGTGGGGCACGATGTGCCCGTCTCCGTAGTCTGACCAGAAGACCGCCTCGTTTCCCTCTTTTTTGGAGTCGTTTTTGGGTCGCTGCATGCGATCCATTCCGTTGTCCTGTTTGTAAGGCAGAACACAGGATCCGCGTCGCGAAAAACATATTCTTGGTCGTACTGATGGTGAGTTGACGCTGATCTTATATACAGTAGTTCTTCTCGACTGTATGTAATGAAACCTAAGATGACCTGGGGTACTAATGTAAGAAATAACACGTAAAAAAACAAAAAACTGCATAGTTTCCTAGGAACGCGAAGCGAGGCGGCCATCTCTGTCGGCGCCGGATGTCCATCTACCATTGTCTGTCTGTTCGTCTATCTATCCATTCATAAAATAACGGTGTTGAAATAGCATTTACTGCTGGTTTGATATGGATTTGCGGACACACTGTAAAAAAGATCTGTCTGTCCCTCCGTCTGTTCGTCCGTCCGTCTGTCCGTCTGTCCGTCTGTCTGTCTGCCTGTTTGCCTGTCTGCCTGTCTGTCTCCCTCGCTCTTCTCACCACTGTCTCCTTCTCTCTGACTCGCCCTATGTCTGGGCTGCTGATAGACGAGTATCTGCCCTGGGATTATGCACTGCGAGCTGCTAATAATGTTGAAGAGCCTCCTGGGCACTCAATCCCTGAGCAACACCGCAATAAAGTCAGGAGCTGGGAAATACATGGCTATTTAATGGAATCGCCTGTCCAGGAGCTGAGGGGAGCTTCAGTGCCGAGCTATATTTACAGTTAGCCCCCATGCCTCTTCCTTGTCTGCCTCACCTCGCCTGCCTGACTGCCAGCCCCCTCAGAGGACAACAGGCATCTGCCGCTCCGCTCGGCAATTCCTCGATGCTTCCTCCCACCCACGCCCCCGCCACAAGCACACACTCTGCTCACACAGCCAATAAAGTAAAAGCCAAAGAGTATAGAGTCAACCAGTCACGTGTTGGAAGTGGTAAGAGGCCAGGCAAAAGTCAGATGGGTGACACGTGATTGAGGTGTGATGAGCTAATGCTCCAACGAAAGCTGTCAGAGAGACAGTGCCACTTTGTTAATAACAAGTGAGTCGTTCACTTTTGGTTGCCGGCGCCGCAGTTGTTTATGTCTGTCTTTTTTCAGACTTTGTCATTAATTTGCACCATCTGTCTCACACCGAAGTCAAAAGCAACTGTGACACGACGCACCACTTCTTCCGTCTTCTCTTTCTATTTATACTGCGATAAGGAGAAATCAGCACAGGGATGGCTTGGCTCTGGCTGCCACACCTCCATCTTCCAGGGCCATATGGCTCATCAACAGCAGGGGGGCCGTTGACTCCTCTGACTCTGGGGCACGAAGGGGCTCAGACCTTTACTTTATCTATTCACAGATTTGACATCAAAATCCACAGCACCACATATACTCTATACTGAACCCCCTAACATCAATTCAACTCACTGTGTCTCCATTATACATTCTGCCTCACATCTCCTTGTAAGTGTTATAGCACAACAACTGACAGGTGGGGTGATTGTGTGAGAGCAGTGATGATTAGTTTTACTGAGAAAGTCGTTGGTTTCAGGAGCAATACGAGCCGTGTTTCTGGCCCCCGGACACGCTAGGGGTCTTGGTCGTCCTTACTCCATGCGGGACGCTGTGTCCACACATGTTGACGCCGGCACTGCGGGGTCAACACGTGCGCAGTGTGTCAGGACCGAGAGCGAGCGACTCCGCATGACTAATTACACACTCTTGGAGTTTTTGAACGGACACAGATTGACAGCCACACACATGCAATGTTTAAAGCAGCATCCCGGCATGGAATCTTTCTAGTCTGGTGTCAGGCCCTCTCCAGAACAGCAGGCATTGGCACAGCCAACTGTCTTATATCCCCACAGTAAGATATACACACATATTCTCGCATACAGAAACACACACACACACGCACAAACAAGCTCAAACACAAACAGACATATAGGGCATAGAAAGCTATGCATGCAGACTCACTCCCACACTCACAGACACAATAGTTCCTGATGGTCGGAACACATCGTCTGGCCACAGCATAGTGACTCTTGATTCTGGATTCAGTTGGGCACTTCCCTTGCCTCAGTCGGCATTCTGATCTCTGTCTCAATTGATTTCTTGGAGGAGGAGGGGAAGCTCAGCTCTCTTTGTTCTGGGTGGAACTTAGTTGCCCTCCGTTGTGCACAGGGTTGACAGAGGTTAGTAATTGAAAGCGACATCATTACGCAAAGCTTTGTCATGCTTCTCGCATCCATTCCCAGGACCCCCTGACTCTCTGGGCTCCATCTCGGAGGCTATTGTCTAGGTCAAGCGCCGGAACACAAAACGCTATTGCTGCACCGAAATCACCTCGGGCGTCTTCCTCGAACCCGACCAATCCAACATTTCAATACAGCAGTCAACTAGTTTGATTTTCCTTCTTTCTTCCTTCCCCTTGGTCTTCATCACAATCAGCAAACATTTAACCAGCCTATTCAGTTCACAGCTCAGGCCATTGTAGATAGGCATGGCTGGAGTCATGCAAGTACTATACAGTTCCCACTGTGTGTGTTCTATGCGTCCTTCCTACACACACTCTGGCTTTTGTTGTGGAAGGATGTGCAGAGGTTTGAATTGCTGGGTGTTTAAAAAATTGAATTTTTGCAACCTTGAGCGACAATAATAATATTTTCTGAAAGAAGTTGAACTACAGTATTGGTTGTCACTTTACTTGGATAGTCCACCTGTAGATCCTCTGTAGACTATCAGTACAATTTCAACTTAACTATCTACCAACCCTAACTCAAACCCTAACCCTTATCCTAACCCTGATCTTACCCCTTACCTTAACTCTTATTCTAAACCTAACCCTAACCGTAACCTTAGCAGGTAATTGTTGTCAACAGATAGTTTGTTGATAGTATGATGACCTGTAGAGTATGGTGTGACCAGTACAATGGCATAGACAGTCAACTTTTCATGATTTTATATCGACAGTAGGTTGACCAAAACCTACCAAGACTGAAGTAAAATAAAATATTTTTGGGACAGAGTAGATAAGTGGATATTGAAAATGTTAGATTTTCCAGTCAGACAGAACCCATGACTAAGGCAAGTGATGAGCATCACGAACTTGGAATGTACAATTTCTACTGTAATGTTAAGAAAAAAGAGAAACCCTGTATACACTGGTGCATCAAGATAAAATGCTGGTTTTGGCAGGTCCAACTAGTAAATAGGTTGGGCTAACTCAGCTGACCGCACGTTCCCATTGCTCTCCTGCAGGGTGTGTGTGGTAGTGACCCGATCCAGGGTCCAAACCCCAGCTGGATCCAACCTCTGGCACGAAGCCCAGCCCCACGCTGTCTCTGGCCCTCTGTTTCTGGGCCAAGACCAACACCAGCAGACACGAAACAGTGACCCCCGTGGAGCACCATGCTGATGGAGCAGCCAGCTGACCATGCAGGGTTCACTGACCACACTAAACACAATGACCACGAGGCATTGACCAAGAAGTAACGTCCAGCAGAGATATTCTTATGACCCAGACAAAGTCAGTTACTCTTATTCTGATGGACCCCTTCAGTCATTTCATAACATCTCAGTGAAGAACAATACGTTAGGGTCACATTAAATCTGTATTCACTGTGTGTCCATAAAGCCAAGTACCATTCATACTTGTGTTCAGACGCGTTTCTAATCCTGTAGAGTTTCTCTGGATAAGCCTGACGTGTTTGCTCTCCTCTTGGTCCTTTGTTCCTTTCCAGAGGCATCTCTATGGATCTCAGCACCACAAGGAAAGGAGCATTGTGTTTGTACCTGGTGAGTCAGACACTGTCCCTGGGCAAGGAGGCTTTGAGTTACCCCTTCTATGAACCTAAGTCCCTTCTTTATCAACCATTCCTATCCATTCTATATTGTTTCTCTATATCTCTGAGAGAACTCTAGACTATGTTAGACTATGGCTGGCTTACAATAGAGGACCTCTGACAAGTTAAGTGTGTGTGTGTGTGTGTGTGTGTGTGTGTGTGTGTGTGTGTGTGTGTGTGTGTGTGTGTGTGTGTGTGTGTGTGTGTGTGTGTGTGTGTGTGTGTGTGTGTGTGTGTGTGTGTGTGTGCGTGCGTGCGCGTGCGTGCGTGTGTGTGTGCGTGCGTCAGAGAAGTAAGGACATTTTGCTGATCCTCACTTGTTAAAAGGCTATTTACTGTAAGTGTTTGGTTTAGGATTAGAGTAAGGGTTAGGGTTAGGGTTAGGGGTTAGGGTCAGTGTTAGGGTTAGGGGATTAGGTGTTATGGATAGGGGATTTTGAGTGGGAATCAATTGTTGGTCCCAAAAAGTCCTCACAAGTATATTAAGACGTAGGTGTGTGTGTGTGTTTGCGTGCGTGCGTAGCATATACTGTATGTGACACCACAGAGACCTGCAGGGAGTACGTCACTCCTCAGATGATGTCCATGCGGCCCGAAGACAGATCATGGCATTGTATGAATTATACACACTCTGGAAGCCGTCTCCACTCAGGGTCGTGTGGGAGAGGAGAGGAGAGCAGCAGCCAAGGGGGACTGAGAAGCAGCTCTCACTGCATTGATCCTGCCAGAGCTCCAGAGCGAGGCAGAGAAGTAGTACTTTTCCATTTAGCGCCTGACAATATCCAAGCTTTCTAGTCATTTCCTGTCTTTCAGTCCAAAGGAAATGAATCAAAGGGCTGTCAGGGATAGGCTCAGGAGTGCTCCTGCAATATGAGGTGTTGAGGAAGAGAAAGTAACTTTGATATTTAAGGTTGATTAATTCTTTATGGACTCTTGGGCTATGATGTGGGACCACGTTGCTACACTGTGGATACTAAAGCTAACAGAGCAGGAGGTGTAATTCTTTCTGCCCATCTCTTGCTTTCACTATCTCTCTCTCTCTCTCTCTCTCTCTCTCTCTCTCTCTCTCTCTCTCTCTCTCTCTTCCTCTTGCTACCTCTCTCTCCCTCTCTCTCTCTCTCTTTCTCTCTCTTCCTCTTGCTACCTCTCTCTCTCTCTTCCTCTTGCTACCTCTCTGTCTCTCTCACTCTCTCTTTCTCTCTCTCTCTCTCTCTCTCACTCTCTCTCTCTCTCTTCCTCTTTGCTACCCCTCTCTCTCTCTCACTCTCTCATTCTCTCTCTCACTCTCTCTCTCTCTCTCTCTCTCTCTCTCTCTCTCTCTCTCTCTCTCTCTTCCTCTTGCTACCTCTCTCTCTCTCTCTTCCTCTTGCTATGTCTCTGTCTCTCTCTCTCACTCTCTCTTTTTCTCTCTCTCTCCATCCCTTTGTGTCACTCCCATTTAATCACAAATGTCAGGCTATTGATTCTTGGTTCAGTTTTCTTCAGACAATAACACATGACTGACATGGCTTCAATGACCAAAATATCATTATCTCTGTGGATGTGCAAACACACACACACACACACACACACACACACACACACACACACACACACACACACACACACACACACACACACACACACACACACACACACACACACACACACACATGCTTAGTTATACCAAAACAATGTGGACATGTGCAACATACAGTATACAGGTATACAGTGTACATGCAAGTGTTGTCATGACATTGTATGTGTATGTTTACATAGGATGTATTTGGGTACGGTGCAATATGTACGCTTGTGAGGGATCTGTGTACAGATGGATTTATTAACCACAAAAACACGTGTATTTACTTGAATTCTGGTGCCACTCTGCACACACAAGCTTCAAAAGGAACAGAAAGGACCAATATAAGCCGTTACTTTTTGGGGACTTTATTTTGCTGGTTGGAACGGAAAAAAGAATGGTTCTGTTCAGAACAAAACGATTGGAAAATGATGTTGGTTCCAACCCCTGGTTGTTAGGGTATATAGAGGAAAGGAGACAACATTGTTCTGAGGGAGAAGGGGGTTACAAGACCGAGAGAAACCAAAAAATAAAATAAAAACTCACACAATTGTGATTAATTAGCTGCCCATCACTAGAGCTGGAGATAATGGGGATGGATGGATTGCCTATTAGGCCTGAATGGGGTTGCAGCCAGGTAGCTCGTCTGGAGTTGACACCTGAAGACAATTCACAGAGAGTCAGCCAGTCAGCCAGTCAGCCACGAGGAGAGGCCCCACTCCTATGTGTATCCTCCAGCCGTCTTATCTTCACGACTCTCACCTGGCAGCCCATTATGTGAAGGAGAGTGAATGGACTGGGCCATGCAGCTCTGATTCCCTATCTCACATTCAGACTCACTGGAAGACTTAAATGGGCATTCTTCGATTTCCATTTTCTGACTTTTAAATTAATGGCGTACATTATACCCACTGATTCTTGAAAAAAATCTTTCAAATGTCTTATGAGCTTAGTTCAACTGTCGTACGCCACCAGAACCCAAAATATACACTTGTTTAACTCCACTGTTTTTAAACCATGTAAATGTTAACAAATACTGTATAGCCTCAAAACATGGTTCAAACTGACATTTTGATACCATGGATGGTCAGTCCTTGCTTCCAGAGCTCTGTCTTTGAATTTGAGAGTGGTTACATTTCTTCAGCCCCATCCCTCAGCTGGTATAAAGAGCATGGACCTTCTCTATACTGGTCATGGCGCTGGTAGTGATGATGATCAAATCAAATCAAATCTAATTTTATTTGTCACATACACATGGTTAGCAGATGTTAATGCGAGTGTAGCGAAATGCTTGTGCTTCCAGTTCTGACAATTCAGTAATAACCAACAAGTAATCTAACTAACAATTCCAAAACTAATTTATTATACACAGTGTAAGGGGATAAAGAATATGTACATAAAGATATGAATGAGTGATGGTGCAAAGCAGCATAGGCAAGATACAGTAGATGGTATCGAGTACAGTATATACATATGAGATGAGTATGTAAACAAAGTGGCATAGTTAAAGTGGCTAGTGATACATGTATTACATAAGGATGCAGTAGATGATAGAGTACAGTATATACGTATACATATGAGATGAATAATGTAGGGTATGTAAACATTATATTAGGTAGCATTGTTTAAGCATTGTGGCTAGTGATATATTTTACATCCTTTCCCATCAATTCCCATTATTGAAGTGGCTGGAGTTGAGTCAGTGTGTTGGCAGCAGCCACTCAATGTTAGTGGTTGCTGTTTAACAGTCTGATGGCCTTGAGATAGAAGCTGTTTTTCAGTCTCTCGGTCCCAGCTTTGATGCACCTGTACTGACCTCGCCTTCTGGATGATAGCGGGGTGAACAGGCAGTGGCTCGGGTGGGTGTTGTCCTTGATGATCTTTATGGCCTTCCTGTAACACAGGTGTCCTGGAGGGCAGGTAGTTTGCCCCCGGTGTAGGTGCAGACCTCACTACCCTCTGGAGAGCCTTACGGTTGTGGGCGGAGCAGTTGCCGTACCAGGCGGTGATACAGCCCGCCAGGATGCTCTCGATTGTGCATCTGTAGAAGTTTGTGATTGGCATTGGTTCATTACTGCCTAATGTGCAATGCACATTGCTGAACTATTAATGGCAAACTCATATTTTGTTTTGACTACTATGACTATTTTGTAGGGAGACAATAACACAGTCAAAACCAAAGGGATCCATCAATGTCAAGCTGTCAGAATCTAGGTGCCAAATAAAATAACACATCTCCCTCTCTCTTCCTCTTGCTCTCTCTCTCTCTCTCTCTCTCTCTCTCTCTCTCTCTCTCTCTCTCTCTCTCTCTCTCTCTCTCTCTCTCTCTCTCTCTCTCTCTCTCAGGGTGTTGCTGTGAGGCCTTAATCAGGGACCCACTGTTGTTGCTCTTGTTTCTGTGCCAACACAGAAACAGGCTGTAAGTTCCTCTGTCTCCAGATCAATCAGATTATTCCCCAGGCTCCTCTCCCTGGCCCATCCACCCCCACCTACACCCTTACTGACTTTCCCCCCAACGTGACCAAAACAATTACACAGCCAAAGTCATTCAGTTAAAGCAGAGGACCTTTGGGGAAGTTCTGCAGAGATTTAAGCAAATCGGGGGAAATAAGTCAATCAAATGTAGTGTTTCTTTTCCAGCCACAGGTATTGACTGGGTTTTTCTTATTCCGTAAATACAAATCATAAAGTACTCTCACTTGGCCCAATCAAAGGCATGTTCCAATTTCAATCAATTTTATATTGATAAATGTTATTGTTTCTCTCCCCTCTTGGCCTTTCAGTATAGTCACAGCTATTTTCTCAAAGCCAGTCTGAATGTGACTTTGGCTGGGCCATCAAACTGCTTTTGTGTGTAGCTAGATCCAGCCAGATCTACTATTATCCTCAGCTGACCCATCACTAACCACAAAGCCTTAATGGTCTCTGTGTCTCCCACCGTCCATATCTCGTCCTCACAATCTCCCACCATCTCTCTTTCTCTCTGGAAAGAACAATCATCCATGATCCACATATCCTAACATTTTTCTGTATGCTGCATGGAAATTATGAAGGATCTCCTTAACAAACTGTCATTTTTTATAACACCCTTACTCTTCTTCTCTTGAAGCTCAGTTATCAGAAAGAGGCTAATTGGCCTTTAACTTCCCCTTTCTTTTCTCAGAGAATTCCCTTGAAAGACAACTGTCATCTGTCTCTTAATTGCTGGCTGTTTATTCACTGCTTCTCTCTCTTTCTCTCTCTCTCTTGCACTCTCTTTCTTTCTCTCTCTCTGTCTCTCTCTCACTCAGTCACTCTGTCTTTCTCTCTCCCTCTCCAGAGCAATTCTCTCACTGTCTCTGTGTGCCGTTAGGTCACAGTACTAATGAAAAAGAATGCTTGAAGAGTTAAGAGACTATGTTAAGATCAATAGTCTGGTATCCTCTGGGCTAAAGAGCGGGCTGATTATTGCTGATTGGGAGCCTTAGTGGATCAATGCTCCTGATTGGTCCTGTCGTTGTCTGATGGATGCTTTGTCCCCCCGCGATTGGTCGATCAAGCCAATAAAGAAGGGAAACCGATGTTGTCCAACATTGAGTGTTCATGTAATCTAACATTCATATTACATGCTAGAGCTTCAGGTTCCTCTGTGTCCACACACACTAATGCAGCCGTGAAGAGGGCACAACAACGTCTATTCCCCCTCAGGAGGCTGAAAAGATTTGGGTCCTCAGATCCTCAGAAAGTCCTCAGATGCACCACTGAGAGCATCTTGACTGGCTGCATCACCACTTGGTATGGCAACTGCTTGGCAAGGCGCGACAGAGGGTAGTACGTACAGCCTAATAGTGTACATCACGATCTCTATGCCAGGCAGTGTCAGAGGAAGGCCCTACAAATTGTCAAAGACTTCAGCCACTCAAGTCATAGACAGTTCTGTCTGCTACCACACGGCAAGCGGAACCAATGGACCAAGTCTGGAACCAACAGTCATCTGAACAGCTCCAACCCCTAAGCCATAAGACTGCTAAATAGTTAATTGAATAGTTAACCAAATACTGTAGCTACCCGGATTATCTGCATCAACCCTTTTTGCACTAACTTTTTTGGACTCATAACATAAACTGCTGCTACTGTTATCATCTGTCACTTTATTCCTTTATCGACTTCAATTATCTTGTACTCCTGCACATCGACTCGGTGCTGGTACATAGCCAAGTTAACTTTACTCATTGTGTATGTATTATTACTTTTATTATTATGTGTTTTACTTTTCTATTATTTCTCTATTTTCTATAAACTCTTCCTTGTAGGCAAGGGCCTACAAGGAAGAGTTTGACTGTTAGTCTGCTCCTGTTGTTTACGAAGCATGCGACGAATTAATAAAATGACATTTTGATTTTAGTAGGGTATGCCAGTGTGACGGCTGTGGCCACATCACATTGTCACTCAGACAGACAAATGACTCAGACAAACCCCAGACTTTATTGAGTCACTAGCTACATATCGAGAAGCTCCACCAGGGATAGAGCCAGTATCTAACCGACAAATGCTTGAAAGAGGAAATAAACAATGGAATTAAATGGCTCCGTGGATGAACACACATGAAAGAAGCACTCAAGGGCCTCTGTGTCTCTGAGCAGGTTGAGTGTCATTGCGCTCTCTCAACGCAGCATGTTTGGAGCACGCTTGACATTCTGTGAACTGGCAAGCTGAGCTAGGGAGCTACAGAGAGACAGAGGAGCTCAGTGCACCCGCCTGCCTCTGTGTCTCTGTTTGGCCAATGTCTGGCTCTGATGGTTACACCCACTAATTTGGTTCTACCTCATCCTCCTCCAATGGAGAGTGAGAGAGAGAGAGAGAGAGAGAGAGAGAGAGAGTGAGAGAGAGAGAGAGAGAGAGAGAGAGAGAGAGAGAGAGAGAGAGTGAGAGAGAGAGAGAGCGAGCTGTATTATGGCCAAATCATGGGAGAACATCATTATTTTTCATTGTCTCCCTTTGTTGTATAAATCCCGCCTTAATGAATCAGGTACTCAAGTGTCCTCTCCAAGTATCTCAACCGCCATGGATGGCAATCATGGCAGGCAGCTCTGCAAACGTTTTAACACCCACACTACAATGTTCACAGGCTGCCTCAAATGAGCTTGTTTCTGTTGGAGTGGGATCATACTCATCCCTCTTTGCGCAAGTTTTCTTGAGTGGAGAGATATTTTGTTCTTTCTAGAAATATGCACCTGGTGCACCTGGCATTGTTTTTGTTTAATGGGCGGGAGCAGTCTTCATTGAAGCTGAGCAGCTGTGTCAATATTGATGATGGATTTGTCAAGTTTAAGGGGTCGTTGGTGAGAAGGAGAAGGCAGAAACTTTGACCTTCAGCCTCTGTGGATGCCAGGTCATCAGCAATCAAAAAACAATAGATGGTGTTAGTGGTTGTGGTAGAGAATGATTCAATGTCCCTGTCTTCAGATATACTCTGGTACATTTCTCTTACCATCTCAATCATGTCTACAATTTCACGCAACTGATACTTGTGCAATTACTATGAGTTATAAACAAGAATCGACACACTGTGGCAACTGTAGAGAGCAGTGTCTTAAAACAAATGTTTAGAAAAGTGGGATCATTTCCCCTTACAGACGGGTCACCAAGAACACATTGACGGAATAATCACCACTCGCCAGTCCCAGTTACATGAAAATCACGTTTATATCAAATGATAGCAGTTTGCATAACCCATGAAGGTTACTGTGTTCTATTAAATTAGATTTGACAGATTTATTACTGAATGGGCCTAGAATTTCAACATGCCTTAAAGGTTTGCCATTTGAATGTGCACAGGCTCGTACTGTATGTATCTTTTGTGCTCATATTCCAAAGTATGACATTTAAATATCATTGAAACGTTTGTTAGAATAATTATGCCATTAACCTCTCCTTCTGGTGATAAAAAAAAAAATACGTCTTGAGAGTTGAGGACCATTTCTACTTTAGTGTGAAGCAAAGTTTAAAGGAGAAGTTTACCCAAAATCAAGAAACTCCCAAGTGGTTCCATAAATTGAAACTTGTTCAGTGGAGTTTGCCCTCTCCCCTTCTCGCTCTCTGGATTGCAGAACTGAGACAGCTACAAAAACGGGTCATATGATACTTGACATTGCCGGATCCAGGCCTCGCTCTTCTCTGTTGTTAGTGAATGCATGATTCACAAATCTGCCAAACTTGACAAATTCATTATTTTATTGAAAGCGGTCAAAAATTTTGTCAAAAGTAAAACGCGCACATTCCCACCTAAAACTTTGTGATAATTTGATATACTTATTTTATGCAGCAGATTGTCACAGCAGTGGAGTTGGATGACAACTATGTGCGCACATCAGCGACGATGAAAATGAACGAGATGTGCAATCTGAAATTATGGGGTCAGAAAACTGAAGGATACTAAAAGATACAGCTGTTTCTACTGTATTTCCATGGACTGGATCTGGCACTGTGCCAAAATACAAAGGTGTGTTTGAGAAGAGAAAGCAAGCGTTTGGGTGTTTGTAGCCTGATCCTTGACGTTTGAGGTGTTCTTATTGTGCTATTAGCATTACACCATATCATGTAGATGTACCATACCCTGTTCAACGCCACTTAAACCTCTTGTCTTGTGCATTCAACCACCAGACTGTGTTGATCCTGGGGAAGGGTTTCTAAAATGGTGGCTGCCATCTGAAGTTCAGTTTGCCTACATTTTTTTGTCAGAATAAGTTACTCTGGCTCAACTAAATAAGGTTTGACAACGTCAACGTCCCTCTAGTAGGTTACTCTTCCTTTTGACGTCGTCAGACATGTTCTTATAATGCCACTGTACTGTCTTCCAGGTGAAACGGAGAGCATAGAAATAGTGCACAATCTGCCGCTTCTTAGACTTGTTTTCAATGACAATGACAGATCAAAGAACCTTGATTTATTTTATTTTTCCGGTCACCTTAACAGTTACATACTGCATCTTTCAATATCCTCACTATTTCTACCCCCCAAAAAACATGTGACACCAACCTCCATATAAGGGCATATTATCGTGACATTTCTAAGTAGCAGGGTGTCCCCCACAAGGTCTCTCATGTGCAGTTGTTACCCATCTCCGCTGCTGTGGCAATCTGCTACATAAAATAATGATGTAAAATAATCGCTAATATTTTAGGTTGAAAGTATACATTTCCAGGGCCTCCCAGGTGGCGCAGTGGTTAAGGGCGCTGTACTGCAGCGCCAGCTGGGCCATCAGAGGCTCTGGGTTTGCGCCCAGGCTCTGTCGTAACCGCGACCGGGAGGTCTGTGGGGCGACGCACAATTGGCCTAGCGTCGTCCGGGTTAGGGAGGGCTTGGCCGGTGAGGAAATCCTTGTCTCATCGCACACCAGCGACTCCTGTGGCGGGCCGGGCCCTGTGGAGTGCGCGCTAACCAAGGTTGCCAGGTGCACAGTGTTTCCTCCAACACATTGGTGCGGTTGGCTTCCGGGTTGGATGCGCGCTGTGTTAAGAAGCAGTGCGGCTTGGTTGGGTTGTGTATCGGAGGACGCATGACTTTCAACCTTCGTTTCTCAACAGCCCGTACAGGAGTTGTAGCGATGAGACAAGATAGTAGCTACTAAAAACAATTGGATACCACGAAATTGAAAGTGTCAAAGTGTTTCCTTTCAAATGGTATCAAGAATATGCATGTCCTTGCTTCAGGTCCTGAGCTACAGGCAGTTAGATTTGGGTATGTCATTTTAGGCAAAAATTGGGGGGGAAAGGGGCGGATCCTTAAGATTAAGGGCACCTAAGGAGAGGGTTGAGACTGACTGTGAGCAAACATTAATTATTAGATTATTAAAGTGTTTGTTAGTGTTTGGGTGACACAATTGGACTTGGGTTGGGTGGACTCTTTTTAGGGCCCACAGCCTTCATGATGTCCTGGGGTGATTCAAGGAGGAGAGAGATACTCAACAACAAAAAACACACCGTTTTGAGAAACAGTGACACACACTCTCTCCACCAAATACACAAACAGGTTCAAAACACATAGCCCAGCTTATCGAGTGGGGAAAATAACCATGGAGACAGAAGAAAAAAAACATCCATTGCATCGTGCCCTTTTAAACTGTCAACTCATGATTTAGGATGAGTCTAAGGCACATGTCGCCCTTTCTTAAAGCCAGGTCCCATCACTTCAGAGAGCGGGAGTGAGGAAAGTGGAGTAGTGTGGGAACGCAGGGAAAATAAATCCATATTTACGCCTGGACACATCTGTCTGTTCCGTTGCTCCAAATTCATCTGCAGTCAAAAGCAAAATGTCACACCTTTCATCTACCCGCCCTCTGCCTCCGCTTAATTGAACAGGAGGAACCTGGAGTGATCGAAGGGAACGTGGCGTAGGAACAGGGGTCACGGGTGCTTGAAGGGGCAGTGGGGGTTGGCCAGGCAGATAGCAACAAGACAGTAAAGCAATAAAACTGATAAATGATGCCAAACTACTCAGATGCTAGATGTCCCCCCCCCACACTTCTCCTGCCCCCCTCCACTACCTCCATCAGAAACGCACCTATCCACTACAGCAGTCGTTCTCTTCCTGGGGTGCTCAGCGCCTCCTATTGAGCATCAGTCTGTTTATAGAGCAACGCTTCTCAGCGGTTTTGGGTCAATGGGATCATATTTTTTATAAAGCAGGATGGAGGACTGAGCGAAGTGGAGGTGGAGGATTTGGAAGGAGAGGACAGTATGTGTTTGTAGAGGGGACGGAATGGCAGGGCATGGGTTGGGTTGGGTTGGGGGGTTTAAGAGAAGAGAAGAGAAGGAAAAGCCAATGCACAGAACAGAGATGGGATGGGCAGTTGTGTGTATTGACCTCCTGTCTGTCTTGCTCTTTGAGGATCAGTCCCAGACAGAGAGCTGGCGTTCATCATTTAGCCAATGTGAGGATGAGAGAGCACAGTCTGAGGATGTGGAAATGCACGGCAACTATTCAATAGAACTATTTCACTTACATGCAGATTGTGTGTCAATGTTTGAAGGTAATTCAGTAAATGGCCTACGCAAGCCACTAATTACTAAGTTTATAATGTTGGTCTTGCAAGAAGGAAGAGGAGTGAAGAGCCAGAGAGAGAAAGAGAGAGAGAGAGAGAGAGACATGTTGAGTCCTTTTACATGGACTATGGAAAAACAAAGACACTCCCAGCAGAGCCGGAGTGTACAGTATATTTGAGAGAGAGAGAGAGAGAGAGAGAGAGAGAGAGAGAGAGAGAGAGAGAAAGAGAGTGTTTGTGTGTGTGTGTGCATTTTTGTTTTTGTTTTGGCATAGTTGACATAATAATTAAGCAGAAATTATCTGTGCCCAATTGAAAAAGATTAGCCATTACTCAAATGAGGGTGAAAAACACATATGGGAGGGGGGTGAGGAAAAAGGGGATGTTTGCCCAACATTAGTTGGAATATGCTTACTTGAAAAAATGCTTGTTGAATATATTTGCATATTTAGACAAATGCAGGAGCTTCAAAAGTTACTGATTCCTAATCTTTGAATTTTCACTTACTGAGTTCTAACAGATTGAAATCACATTGGGAGGGATGTGTACGTGAAATAGAGCTGTTAGTATTCAAATTGGACTATGTTATGTCTTGTTATGCCTGTCACAAAATGGACTGAAGATGGTTGGGCCTATGATTTTAAATTCCATATTGAACTGGTTTTGCTCCCAGTGCTTTCTTACTTGCTCAGGCTTTCCTCGCTGGATCAGCACTGATCGTTTGGAATTTGTGGGTTTTAGTGATTTTGATGTGTGCTGTCTAAACCCATTTCCTGAGCAAGGTTTCCTCTCCTTGTCCCCTCGGCAGGCAGTGACACAAATGTATTCATACAGCACAACGCTATTGATTTCTCTTTGGAGGGGGAATTATTCCATGCTGAGCGCAAATAATCTTTAAACCAGGCATTTATTCACACTCTCACTCCAAGTGCACCACCGTGGATGCTTTTAATCGCTCCGTAATTTGAGAAGGGGGATGCACTGGCATGCTCTGTCAAGTTAAAGCCTCCCTATCTTTAGTCTCCTCTTCTCGCCCTCTTGAAAACACACGCAGGTCTGCAAACACACACACACACGCACACACACACACACACACACACACACACACACACACACACACACACACACACACACACACACACACACACACACACACACACACACACACACACACACACACACACACACACACACACACACACACACACACACACACACACACACACACACACACACACACACACACACACACACACACACACAGAATAAATGAGATTAATGTCAAGGACTTTTCGCCGCTGCTGAGAATTCTAACATTTGTTAGAGGAGAATTACAAGCACACAGGCAGCCAAGCACCTGTACTGTTCAGGGTTCTCCCCCCCCCCCCGTCCTTTTATTATCCCTTTTCAAAGTGGCACCAAGTGTAATCCCCTTAATGGACGTTTAATATTTATACTTATAGCATAACCGCTTAAACATTCATTTACGGGGCCATATTTGGTTGTTCGCGGGCCCTGACAGCCTATTCATCAAAAAGGTAACGTGCAGAACCTTGCTTCCCCCTGCAGCAATCAATCAGCACCCTCCTCTCGCTTTACCGCCATCACCAGAGATAGGTCTCAGGCCAAAATTAATCAAACGCTGAAGTTTACATAATCCCCCTCTCCTCCCGCCTCCCCCTCCACCCATTACCCCATGTTTGAGAACCTTTACCTTTTACAGACTATTCCGATGGCTAAAAGGATTCATCAAAATAGTTCATTCACAGAGACCTATGCATTTATACGACTTCTGCACAGCCATAATGTGATATGTAAATGATGAATTTGCATACAATCATTGGACCACAATCCTTGTTGATTAGACAATTTAGCATTTCTTCTATACTAGAATGAATGCAAGTCAAGCATTCAATGTGTAACTGGCGAACCATTAAACATGTAGGCCCACTAATTGACTGGAAAGTTACATTAAAGGGTAGTATAGATAGATAGGGTCTAGACACAGGAAAGACTGACTGTTTCCTCCACAGGAAAGACTGACTGTTTCCTCAAAATAGTCCTTGGAAAGCGCCAGGTAATGGCAGGCTGACTGAAACTGTTCGCGCTAAGTTGAAGTTCACAGGCAAAACAAAATGCATGTTGTTTTTAAACTCTTGTTTCACATGAACTACATGTTCACTCATTACATGGTTCTCCAATAGAACATGTTCCCGCAAATGAATACTTAGGCTTTTTGGATTGATACGGATTTGACGTTTAAAAAACATATAGATGAGCCGGTTAAGAAGCTAAGATTTAAAGTTGGCTTTTTCTACAGAAACAGATGGTGCCTTTCTCTAAATCAGTAGGAAGCAGATTATTCAGTCCACCTTCTTATCTGTTCTTGATTATGTGATGTTGTTTATCAAAGTGCAGCTGCTAATCGTCTTAAACCTTTGGATTCTCACCACCAAAGTGCCCTTCGTTTTGTTACAGGTGACAGGTTTGATACTCATCACTGCATCCTGTATCAAAAGGTTGTCTGGACTTCGTTAAAGACCCATAGATCTCTGTATTACTCCCTTTTGTGGGCCCTACATCATAAACTTCCATCTTATCTAACTTCGCTGTTGAAGTATAGACACTTGAGTTGCCTAACCCATTCACAGGATTGATTAACTCTTGAGGTTCTGAGGGTATTTTAGTTTTAATGCAGCAGCATATTGCTTGAACAAAATTCTAAAAACATTCAATCTTGATGTTCTGGTGCCTTTCTGGCAATTTAAATTATTGATTGGAGACTTATTTGTCGAGGAATGTAAATGTTCTTCTGGGTGATGTTTTATTTGTGCTTCCATGAATGTATTTTTGTATTTTAATATACTGTATGTGTGTACAGTGGGGAGAACAAGTATTTGATACACTGCCGATTTTGCAGGTTTTCCTACTTACAAAGCATGTAGAGGTCTGTAATTTTTATCATAGGTACACTTCAACTGTGAGAAACGGAATCTAAAACAAAAATCCAGAAAATCATATTTTATGACTTTTAAGTAATAATTTGCATTTTATTGCATGACATAAGTATTTGATCACCTACCAACCAGAAGTTGGTAGGAAGAAGGAAGAAGAATTCCGGCTCTTACAGACCTGTTAGTTTTTCTTTAAGAATCCCTCCTGTTCTCCACTCATTACCTGTATTAACTGCACTTGTTTGAACTCGTTACCTGTATAAAAGACACCTGTCCACACACTCAATCAAACAGACTCCAACCTCTCCAGAATGGCCAAGACCAGAGAGCTGTGTAAGGACATCAGGGATAAAATTGTAGACCTGCACAAGGCTGGGATGGGCTACAGGACAATAGGCAAGCAGCTTGGTGAAAAGACAACAACTGTTGGCTCAATTATTAGAAAATGGAAGAAGTTCAAGATGACGGTCAATCACCCTCAGTCTGGGGCTCCATGCAAGATCTCACCTCGTGGTGCATCAATGATCATGAGGAAGATGAGGTATCAGCCCAGAACTACACGGCAGGACCTGGTCAATGACCTGAAGAGAGCTGGGACCACAGTCTCAAAGAAAACCATTAGTAACACACTATGCTGTCATGGATTAAAATTCTGCAGCGCACGCAAGGTCCCCCTGCTCAAGCCAGCGCATGTCCAGGCCCGTCTGAAGTTTGCCAATGACCATCTGGATGATCCAGGGGAGGAATGGGAGAAGGTCATGTGGTCTGATGAGACAGAAATAGAGCTTTTTGGTCTACTCGCCGTGTTTGGAGGGAGAAGAAGGATGAGTACAACCCCAAGAACACCATCCCAACCGTGACGCATGGAGGTGGAAACATCATTCTTTGGGGATGCTTTTCTGCAAAGGGGACAGGATGACTGCACCGTATTGAGGGGAGGATGGATGGGGCTATGTATCGCAAGATCTTGGCCAACAACCTGCTTTCCTCAGTAAGAGCATTGAAGATGGGTCGTGGCTGGGTCTTCCAGCATGACAACGACCCGAAACACACAGCCAGGGCAACTAAGGAGTGGCTCCATAAGAAGCATCTCAAGGTCCTGGAGTGGCCTAGCCAGTCTCCAGACCTGAACCCAATAGAAAATCTTTGGAGGGAGCTGAAAGTCCGTATTGCCCAGTGACAGCCGAAACCTGAAGGATCTGGAGGTCTGTATGGAAGAGTGGGCCAAAATCCCTGTTGCAGTGTGTGCAAACCTGGTCAAGAACTACAGGAAACGTATGATCTCTGTAATTGCAAACAAAGGTTTCTGTACCAAATATTAAGTTCTGCTTTTCTGTATATATACAGTACCAATCAAAAGTTTGGACACACCTACTCATTCAAGGAGTTTTCTTAATTTTTTACTATTTTCTACATTTTAGACTTCAAAACTATGAAATAACAGATATGGAATCCTGTAGTAACCAAACAAGTGTTAAACAAATGAAAATTTTGTAACGACATTCTTTGTTTGTTGAATGAGAGTCGGACCGAAATGCAGCGTGTTGGTTACTCATGTTTTTTTAATGAAGGAAAAACGGAACAATACATGAAATAACTAATAAATACAAAAAACAACAAACGGAACGTGAAACCTATTACAGCCTATCTGGTGAACACTACACAGAGACAGGAACAATCACCCATGAAATACACAGTGAAACCCAGGCTACCTAAATACGGTTCCCTATCAGAGACAACAAGAATCACCTGACTCTGATTGAGAACCGCCTCAGGCAGCCAAACCTAAACTAAACACACCCCTAATCAACCACAATCCCAATGCCTACAAAACCCCCAATACGACAACACAATAACATAAACCCATGTCCCACCCTGGCCTGACCAACTAATTAACTAAAACACAAAATACTAAGACCAAGGCGTGACAGAACCCCCCCCCCTAAGGTGCGGACTCCCGGACGCACCTCAAAACCATAGGGAGGGTCCGGGTGGGCGTCTGTCCATGGTGGCGGTTCCGGCTCGGAACGTGGACCCCACTCCACAAATGTCATAGTTCCTCCCCTTCGCGTCCTGGGATAATCCACCCTCGCCGCCGACCATGGCCTAATAGTCCTCACCCAAAACCCCACTGAACTGAGGAGTAGCTCGTGACTGAGGGGCAGCTCGGGACTGAGGGGCAGCTCGGGACTGAAGCAGCTCGGGACTGAGGGGAAGCTCGGGACTGAGGGGAAGCTCAGCACTGAGAGGAAGCCCAGCCAGGCAGTTGAATCCGGCAGATCCTGGCTGGCTGGTAGTTCTGGCAGATCCTGGCTGACTGGCGGATCTGGAAGAGTCTGGTTGACTAGCAGATCTGGAATAGTCTGGTTGACTAGCAGATCTGGAAGATCCTGGCTGACTGGCGGATCTGGAAGAGTCTGGTTGACTAGCAGATCTGGAAGAGTCTGGCTGACTGGCAGATCTGGAAGAGTCTGGCTGACTGGCAGATCTGGAAGAGTCTGGCTGACTGGCAGATCTGGAAGAGTCAGTCTGGCTGACTGGCAGATCTGGAAGAGTCTGGCTGACTGGCAGATCTGGAAGAGTCTGGCTGACTGGCAGATCTGGAAGTCTGGCTGACTGGCAGATCTGGAAGAGTCTGGTTGACTGGCAGATCTGGAAGAGTCTGGCTGACTGGCAGATCTGGAAGAGTCTGGCTGACTGGCAGATCTGGAAGAGTCTGGCTGACTGGCAGATCTGGAAGAGTCTGGCTGACTGGCAGATCTGGAAGAGTCTAGTTGACTGGCAGATCTGGAAGAGTCTGGCTGACTGGCAGATCTGGAAGAGTCTGGCTGACTGGCAGATCTGGAAGAGTCTGGCTGACTGGCGGATCCTGGCAGACTGACGGCTCTGGCTGCTCCATGCTGACTGGCGGCTCTGGCTGCTCCATGCAGATTGACAGCTCTGGCGGCTTCTTGCAGACTGACAGCTCTGGCTGCTCCATGTAGACTAACAGCTCTGGCAGCTCCTTGCAGACTGGCAGCTCCTTGCAGACAGGCAGCTCCTTGCAGACTGGCAGCTCCTTGCAGACTGGCAGCTCCATGCAGACTGGCAGCTCCTTTCAGACTGGCAGCTCCTTGCAGACTGGCAGCTCTAGCTGCTCCATGCAGACTGGCAGCTCTAGCTGCTCCATGCAGACTGGCAGCTCTAGCTGCTCCATGCAGACTGGCAGCTCTGGCTGCTCCATGCAGACTGGCAGCTCTAGCTGCTCCGAACAGGCAGGAGGATCCGGCAGCGCTGTAGAGGAGGAAGGCTCTAGAAGCGCTGAACAGACGGGAGACTCCGACAGCGCAGGAGAGGCGAGGCGCACTGTAGGCCTGATGCGTGGTGCTGGCACTGGTGGTATTGGGCCGAATACACGCACAGGAAGCCTGGTGCGGGGAGCTGCTACTGGAGGGCTGGGGTGTGGAGGTGGTACTGGATAGACCGGACCGTGCAGGCGCACTGGAGCTCTTGAGCACCGAGCCTGCCAAACCTTACCCGGTTGAATACTCTCGGTCGCCCTGCCAGTACGGCGAGGTGGAATAGCCCGCACTGGGCTATGTAGGCGAACCGGAGACACCGAGCGCATGGCTGGTGCCATGTAAGCCGGCCCAATGAGACGCACTGGGGACCAGATGCGTAGAGCCGGCTTCATGGCATTTGGTTCGACGCTCAATCTAGCCCGGCCGATACGCGGAGCTGAAATATACCGCACCAGGCTATGCACCCGCACTGGGGACACCGTGCGCACCACTGCATAACACGGTGCCTGCCCGGTCTCTCTAGCCCCCCGGTAAGCACAGGGAGTTTGCGCAGGTCTCCTACCTGGCGTAGCCATACTCCCTGAAAGCCCCCCCCAAGAAATTTTTGGGGCTGATTCCCGGGCTTCCATCCACGTCGCCTTGCTGCCTCCTCATACCAGCGCCTCTCCGCTTTAGTCGCCTCTAGTTCCTCCTTGGGGCGGCGATATTCACCAGGCTGAGCCCAGGGTCCTTTTCCGTCCAGTTCTTCCTCCCATGTCCAATTCTCCAAGTGGTGCAGCCTCTCCCACTGAAGCTGCTTCTGTTGCCTCTTCTGTGGCTCCTGCATGTTAACACGCTGCTCGGTCCGTGTGTGGTGGGTGATTCTGTAACGACATTCTTCGTTTGTTGAATGAGAGTCGGACCGAAATGCAGCGTGTTGGTTACTCATGTTTTTTAATGAAGAAAAAACGGAACTATACATGAAATAACGAATAAATACAAAACAACCAAACGGAACGTGAAACCTAATTACAGCCTATCTGGTGAAACTACACAGAGACAGGAACAATCATCCACGAAATACACAGTGAAACCCAGGCTACCTAAATACGGTTCCCCATCAGAGACAACAAGAATCACCTGACTCTGATTGAGAACCGCCTCAGGCAGCCAAACCTAAACTAAACACACCCCTAATCAACTACAATCCCAATGCCTACAAAAAACCCAAATACGACAACACAATAACATGTCCCATGTCACATAACCCATGTCACACCCTGGCCTGACCAACTAATTAACTAAAACACAAAATACTAAGACCAAGGCGTGACAAATATATTTTATATTTGAGATACTTCAAAGTAGCCACCCTTTGCCTTGGTGACAGCTTTGCACATTCTCAACCAGCTTCCCCTGTAATGCTTTTCCAACAGTCTTGAAGGAGTTCCCACATATTCTGAGCACGTGTTGGCTGCTTTCTTTCATTCTGCGGTCCAACTCATCCCAAACCATTTCAACTGGGTTGAGGTCGGGTGATTGTGGAGGCCAGGTCATCTGATGCAGCACTCCATCACACTCCTTCTTGGTCAGATAGCCCTTACACATCCTGAAGGTGTGTTGGGTCATTGTCCTGTTGAAAAAGAAATGATAGTCCCACTAAGTGCAAACCAGATGGGATGGCATATCGCTGCAGAATGCTGTGGTAGCCATGCTGGTTAAGTGTGCCTTGAATTCTAAATAAATCACTGACTGTGTCACCATCAAAGCACCCTCACACCATCACACCTCCTCCTCCATGCTTCATGGTGGGAACCACATATGCGGGGATCATCCATTTACCTACTCTGCCTCTCACAAAGACACAGTGGTTGGAACCAAAATGTTCAAATTTGGACAGATTATAGAAAAAGGAAACGCCTGACAATCTAGTCTGACATTCCAGATATACTATAGATGGATGTGACTACTAGTATCAGTCTTGGATATGGTGCATCAGGGATTGGGCAAGATACAAGTTTGGTATAGACAGCAAACTACGTCTGGAAGCCAGCAGACAGTGAGTCAGGAGTCTGAGTGCCTCAGTCACCCTCTCTGTCTCCCTCTCTCTCTCTGTCTGCCTCTCTCTCTGTCTGCCTCTCTCTCTCTCTGCCTCTCTCTCTGTCTCCCTCTCTCTCTGTCTGCCTCTCTCTCTGTCTCCCTCTCTCTCTGTCTCCCTCTCTCTCTGTCTACCTCTCTCTCTGTCTCCCTCTCTCTCTGTCTGCCTCTCTCTCTGTCTCCCTCTCTCTCTGTCTGCCTCTCTCTCTGTCTCCCTCTCTTTCTGTCTCCCTCTCTCTCTGTCTGCCTCGTTCTCTCTCTTTGTTCGTTATTTCACTATTATTATTATTAATTATCCTGATGCCTAGTTACTTTACCATGCCTTCTAGTATATATCTATCTCAAATACCTCGTACCACTGCACATTGATCTGGTACTGGTACTCCCTGCATATAGCTCTATTCTTGTGTACTTTATTTTATTCCTTTTCTGTTACTATTTTATTTTTCAACTCTGCATTGTTGGGAAAGGCTTATAAACAAGCATTTCACAGTAAAGTCTACACCAGTTGTATTCAGTGCATGTGATAAATCAAATGTGATTTGATCTTTTCTCTCTCTCGCTCTCTCTCAAACTCAATCTATATTTTATTCCCAACGTGTGTAATGTGCAATGTGTAGAACATTCCATAGCAATTTGCCATCAACCAAGCAGAGCACATCAACGATTGATATACAGTAGGTGTGTTAGGTCAATAAGAAATGGTTCTATATACGGAACAATGATATTTCAGAAACGTTGAGCTCTATGCATGAGTAATAATAGTTTAATATGCAGTTCTTCAGTCACGGATAAACCCCAGCGACAAAGATAAAAGACAATCAAGGCATAAACTATAACAATTACTGTGACCGACTACTGGATTCTCACTGCATCTTGTCAAATGTTTATTGTGTCTTCTGCTCTTATCCGGTTGTGTTTTTTAGTTTTGCGTGTGTAAGTTGAAAGAGGACTTTGAATGTAGATAGTATGACTAATATGATCAGGTTGAGATTTTTTTTTATAAACATATCCCACTTATACAAACACAATTACCAAGATGCTTTCAATATTCTGACTCATTCATACAGAAAGAATGCCTTATTCTAGTCCTTATGGCTGAAGGTTGCTGTGTGTCCTATGTTCACAGCAGTGGAGGCTGCTGAGGGGAGGACGGATGGTAATAATGGCTGAAATGGAGCAAATGGAATGGCATTAATCACATTTGATGTATTTGATACCATTCCACCAACTCCACTTCAGCCTTTACCACGAGCCTGTCCTCCCCAATTAAGAGGCCACCAACCTCCTGTGATTCACGGTTATTGTTGTTGACCATAACATGAAATTCAGAGGAAATTTTCACAGTACTCTATCAAATCTGTGCAGGACTAAATGTTAATTTCTGATATTGAAAGGTCAAACTACAACACAGAAGCATCAGTGCATTTCTGAAAGCGACCTTCGTAAAGCAAGTTATATTTGTCCATAAGGCTGACCATTCAAACTGTAAGTGCATGTTTGGCGCCATCTGGTGAAGTCTGAAATCTGGCAACACTATTACAGCAGTCAGCAATGGTCCAATTACACCAGCACATCTCACAGCATTTAGTGTGTCCCAAATGGTACTTTATTCCATTTATAGTGCCCTACTTTTGACCAGGGCCCATAGGGATAACTATATCCACTATAATTGAGAATTTCAATAAGAATTTTTCTACGGCTGGCCATGCTTTCCACCTGGCTACCCCTACCCCGGTCAACAGCCCTGCACCCCTCACAGCAACTTGCCCAAGCCTCCCCCATTTATCTTTCACCCAAATCCAGATAGTTGATGTTCTGAAAGAGCTGCAAAATCTGGACCCCTACAAATCAGCCGGGCCAGACAATCTGGACTCTCTCTTTTTTAAATTATCTACCGCAATTGTTGCAACCCTTATTACTAAGTTCAACCTCTCCTTCATATCGTCTGAGATCCCCAAAGATTGGAAATATGCGCGGTCAACCCCCTCTTTAAAGGGGGAGACAATCTAAACCCAAACTGCTACAGACCTACTGTATATCTATCATACCTTTCCTTTCTAAGGTCTTCAAAAGCCAAGTTAACAAACAGATCACCGACCATTTCGAATCCCACCGTACCTTCTCCACTATGCAATCCGGTTTCCCAGCTGGTCATGTGTGCACCTCAGGCATGCACAAGGTCCTAAACAATATCATAACCGCCATCGATAAGAGACAATACTGTGCAGCTGTATTCATCGACCTGGCCAAGGCTTTCGACACTGTCAATCACCACATTCTTATAGGCAGACTCAACAGCCTTGGTTTCTCAAATGACTACCTCGCCTGGTTTACCAACTACTTCTCAGACAGAGTTCACAGGGTTCAATCCTCGGGACGACTCTTTTCTCTGTATACATCAATGATGTCGGTCTTGATGCTGGTGATTCTCTAATCCACCTCTACGCAGACGACATCATTCTGTATACTTCTGGCCCCTCTTTGGACACTGTGTTAACTAACCTCCACACAAGCTTCAATGCCATACAACTTTCCTTCCGTGGCCTCCAACTGCTCTTAAATGCAAGTAAAACTAAATGCATGCTCTTCAACCGATCGATGCCCATACCTGCCCGCCCGTCCAGCATCACTACTTTGGACAGTTCTGACGTAGAATATGTGGACAACTACAAATACCTAGGTGTCTGGTTAGACTGTAAACTCTCCTTCCAGACTCACATTAAGCATCTCCAATCCAAAATTTAATCTAGAATTGGCTTCCTATTTTGCAACAAAGCATCCTTTACTCATGCTGCCAAACATACCCTCGTAAAACTGACTATAATACCAATCCTTGACTTCGGCTATGTCATTTACAAAATATCCTCCAACACTCTACTCAGCAAATTGGATGCAGTCTATCACAGTGCCATCCGTTTTGTCACCAAAGCCCCATATACTCACTACCACTGCAACCTGTATGTTCTCGTTGGCTGGCCCTCGCTTCATATTTGTTGTCAAACCCACTGGCTCCAGGCCATCTATAAGTCTTTGCTAGGTAAAGCCCCGTCTTGTCTCAGCTCACTGGTCACCATAGCAGCACCCACCCATAGCACGCTCTCCAGCAGGTATATTTCCCTGGTCACCCCCAAAGCCAATTCCTCCTTCGGCCGTCTTTCCTTCCAGTTCTCTGCTGCCAATGATTGGAACAAACTGCAAAAATCACTGAAGCTGGAGACTCATATCTCCCTCACTAACTTTAAGCACCAGCTGTCAGAGCAGCTCACAGATCACTGCACCTGTACATAGCCCATCTATAAATAGCCCATCCAACTACCTCATCCCCATAGTTTTATTTATTTATTTATGTTACTCCTTTGCACACCAGTATCTCTACTTGCTCACTCATCTTCTGCGCATCTATCACTCCAGTGTTTATTTTCTATATTGTTATTATCTCGCCACTATGGCCTATTTATTGCCTTTTCTACCTTATCCTTCCTCATTTGCAGACACTGTATATAGACTTTTCCTATTGTATTATTGACTGTATGTTTGTTTATTACATGTGTAACTGTGTTGCTGTTTGTGTTGCACTGCTTTGCTCTATCTTGGCCAGGTCGCAGTTGTAAATGAGAACTTGTTCTCAACTAGCCTACCTGGTTAAAGAAAGGTGAAATATATACATTTTTAACTATATAGGGAATAGGTTGCCATTTGGGATGCAACCTATGATAATTACATGGGTTTCCAAAGCACACATTTGTAGCTCTTGTTCATTCAGTTGTCATTCCCAGCCACCAATAACCAGCAGACGTTTTGGACATCCAGTATCCACTGGGTTTCTCAATCGATGCTGAGTAATTATTGCCCCGCTCGGTTTTTACATTAAAAGAAGGGTGTGTTTATTTTTCTATTGACAAGTGCGAGTGAGGGAGAGGTTTGTGAAGCTGGGGTGTGTCAAAGGCTGTGTCGCAATGCATTGTTTTGATAGGGTGGTACCTGGCTGTGAGGAATCTGTTACAGGTCGTTACATGCACATGTACAGATGCAGAACCCACATCTTTCCCAGGCCTGCAGTGATACCAGCAACAATGTTTCATTTGATCTCCCTCATCATGTCAGAGCACAAAACACAGTACTATGGAATGTTCTATGAGTATTGTAGAGCTGGCTGTATGGATAGCATTTGTTACAACAGTCTCATTGGCACAAATCCCTTACTTTTCAATCTAAAATATCTTCTCCCATAGTATTTGATGTAATAGAACTGGCAGCAGCCAGCATAACACCAATAAATACAGGAAAAGTCAAAACTATTACATTGGTATGCAGTATTTCCTGTTTTTCGTTCTTTTTTGGTTGCTCTCGTTCAAAAGTATGCCTTGTTTCTGTGTTCCGTGCCACACCTGTGTTTGTGCACGAACACGCAAAAGTGTAATCGGAGTAGGCGTGACTTCAGCCAATTCCTCCTCTCCTCCACCAGTCTGGGGAAACACGAATCTACTCTACTCTGCCTGACACAACTGGAGTTTTCTGGACTTAGAAGGTGAATATCTTTACATTGTCTTCATCATAATTCACGTCTTCTGCCTGCTACAATATTTAGCAAGTGATGCATTGGGATCAGAACAGTTTGTTTGCTACCTTGCCTAGATTTTTAATTTTTAGAAACATGCATCTGCCTGCAAACCTGTTCTGAGGTTTGAGTTTGAAGGGAAGATTAAAGAGATTTTTTTATGAATGTTATTTTGATTGTGTTGGCAAAGCTACTCTCATGAGAGAAATATTATGTCTTCAGCTGTCATTATCTTTACACTCCAGACGTACTCTGTTTCCACACATCTAAATACCACTATACAGCTTTTTCCCCCTCTAACTCGCTCAGACCAGCCAAGATGCCAGAGAACGCAGAGGCCGTTTCAGCCACTCTAACCACCAACAGGAACTGTACTATAGAGCTCACCAATGTCACCACCGGTTACTGTCTCATCAACCCCAAGTATGTTGGCGTTCAATACTCTAATCTCCTTACATTACATACAGTATACCACTATGGAAATGAAATTACTTAACCAAATAACAAACCAGCTGACCATCCCCAGATTGTTATTTGTATGTTACTTTTCGGTGGAATTTCTCAGAGTAAATATATTTTATGGCAGGCTTCTCTTGGATGGGTGGTTTTCATGTGTAACGTGTCTTTGCGTACATCCACCTATCCATCATGAAGTGACACAACGTGGCTCATTGCACACTGCACGCTGGCTCACTCTGTGTTGCTTAGGAATCCATAGCAGCACTCACACTCCATCCATCAGCACAGAGTGGCTGGACAGGAAGAAAGGAAGAGTGAAATGACTAAAAGTAGAGAGACAGTGATCCTAAAAGTTAAAAAGTGCATTTTCACACAACTTTAAGTCCAGTTGTAAGGTTTAGCATTTTATTAGCAACATGAATGTTCAGATAAGTAAATAGAACTTTAATGACACCCTATTCCCATTACTACCCCCCAGGGTGTACATGTCCAGTGGTTTCTGCTACCACCCACCCCAGCCCACCGTCCGCACCACCAAGACAGAGGTGTGTTCCTTCACCAAGGATGACGACACAGCCACGGGCGCCGTGGGGGTCCTGACCTACGACCTTTTCCACATGCAGAGCCGCGTGTGCTCAGAACGTATGGCCATCATGTTCTCCGTGCCCTACGACTACAACTTCTACAAGAACTGGCTAGGGGTGGGCGTCTTCGAGGTGGCACGCGCCTGCGACAAGCAACTGTACAACCACATGTACAAGGAGAAGGACTTCAGCAAGTTTGCCCGATCAGAGGCCAGTGGGTCAGGGGTGGAGTACAAGGCCCAACACGTAGACCTGAGGGCCACCATGTCCAATGTTGGGAAGTCCATCATTAAGGTGGAGCTCTATGATAAAATGGGGCACTAATAAGGCAAGCTGGTAGCTGAGCCATTTTTCCAACTCACAGCAGGGAACAAGTTTATATTGATACATAATCACGTACTAAAGAATGAATGAATCAACCAACGTAGGTGGTTAATGTTATCCAATTAATACATCTTTATCAACTGGAAGATATTACTGTCTAATTGTTCACAATATTTGATTCTTTGTCTTTTTCTGCACCTGTACATGTTTGTTTTAATAAAACGTTTAACAATGAATTGGTGTAAGATGTTTTAGTGATAACCTTTATTAACATGTACTTACACACCCGATTGAACCGTTTCATGTATCATTAATATTTACCATTAAGAATAAAAGGTTATACATTGAATTCAGATTCCTAGAACTGTCCGTTTTCAATGAATCATAAAGAGACGCTATACGTTATATATAATCCAATGTGATTCAGTGACTATTGGCTCAGAATTGATCATAATCCTGTCAGGGTTCACATGGTTCTTGGTCTCTTGCCTTGTCCAACGTCCTGTAGAACTGCAGCATATAAGAGATGACCGTAGCTTCAGGGGTGCATGTATTTACTTGTTCAGCTTTTTCAGTGCCTCTGTTGCACAATGCCATTGCAATGAATCACCCAATTCCTCCAAGTCAGTCAAGCATGCAGTCACACATAATCTATCATGAGAAACGGAGTATACTGCAGAGTGACTGCTCCCTGCTTACATAATGGGCCTTTATCCACCTGGAACCATCTATTGTTCTGGTCTGCCAGCTCCAAACCCAGATTAGGGTGTGGTACGGACTCGTTCCCACAGAGCTAGACAACATAATGTTGTTGGGGTGGGGTGGGGGGTGTTCTAAGAGTGTTTGACAGAGTAGTGAAACTGTTTCCTGGATTGAAAAAAAGGTCCCTCCTTTCAGGTGCATTTTTACTAAACTAAACTCTAGAGCTGAGAGAACACGCTGAGAGAAGTCTTTTACAGGTAAGATATTACTCCTATTACTTTTACAGGCAAGATATTACTCCTATTACTTTTACAGGTACGATATTACTCCTATTACTTTTACAGGCAAGATATTACTCCTATTACTTTTACAGGTAAGATATTACTCCTATTACTTTTACAGGTAAGATGTTACTTCTTTTCATGACCACTATGGGTATTACTGGAATAAGTAGAACTAGAGGTTATATACTGTAGGAGTTGTAAGGGTGCCAGTATTCCACCTAAATTTGATCCCTTCCCATGATACTTTTTAACACAAATCTTCTTTCCATTTGGTTCTCCCACGGTAACCATTGATATGATGACAATTTATAGATTCATTATTGGGCATATGTGGATCTATTAGTACAGTTTACATGTGAGACATCGTTTGATTTGTGTCCATTTCCCTGCAAATGAAAGTGGAAATGATTTTCTCTAGGTTTCCCCTCTCTAAACTGCTTATTGCACCGTTACTTAGTAATGTAATTAAAGAGACAGGTTTCCTAATGAGCTGAGCAGAGTGAGCAGCCATCTTGTTATTGTTGAGAACAGCTTTGAAGTATTCCTTATTACACACAAGTTCTCAGGTTTTTTCTCACATCTCCCATTCTAAACTGGCTGTTTAAAACCTGTGCGTGTCGTGAAGACATTGCTTTTGAAATTTGAAAAGTTCTCTACTGTATTTGAGAAAAACGTCTTGACACTGAGCAAGGCATGTCGTAACAAAGAGTGACGGGTTTCAGAGGGACACTTACAGTAACTGTATTCTACAGTACGTTTTTGGATGGGATTGGATCAGATATGAATCCAGATCCCCTTGGCATTCCAGGGGGTCAACCACAAATGTATTTCTGCACTTCAGTCTAACTGAAAGGCTTAACCCTGCTAGTCTCTGTATTATAGAAATAAAGAGGTACATATCAGAACCAATCCAAAATGGCAGAGTCAGCCGAGGCCGTGGTAGCTAACCTGAGCAGCAAGAGGAATGTCACCATTGAGATCAGCAATCTCACAAACAACTACTGTCTCATAAACCCAAAGTGAGTACACACTTTACCAAACTATTGTTATTGTCACACTGTACATTCAAGGAAATGTTGAAAGCGAAACGTTCTGCATGTGTCCTCACTAGGGTATTCCTGGAGAGTGGGGATACCTACAACCCTCCCCAGCCCACAGTGCGGCCCCTAAAGACCGAAGTCTGCACATTCAGCAAATCAAGCGCCAAGGCAACGGGCAGCTATGGCGTTCTGACCTATGACCTCTTTGAGAGGTCCCGGAACGACTACATCGAGACGGTGGCCCTCATGTTCGGTGTGCCCTGGGACTACAACGTCTACAAAAACTGGTTCGCTGTGGGCATCTTCAACAAGGGCCGAGCCTGTGATGAGTCACTGTATAAAGAGATGTACTATGAAAAGAACCAGAAAGGTTTCATAAGAGAAGAAGCCAATGGCTCAGGGATCAGCTATGAAGGGAACTACCTGGACATCAAGGTCACCATGTCCCCCATGGGCAGGGCCATCATGAAGGTGGAGGTATGGGACAAGCTGTTCACTCCCAGCCAGCAGGCCCACTAAGGGGAACCTCCAGCCTCCACCCTCTCCACCAGCACTACAGTATACCTCTGCTGTGTTGTACCTCTCTAACCAATCCATCCACCAATAGATATTACTATTCTGCCGTACTGCTACTGTTTGTATGTTTTGTTTGCTGACATGTCTGAATTTCCAGACATGACCTTTCAGTAAATCTGCTCAAGATCACAGTTGTAGTTTGTTTATGAATCCAGGCAGAAGCGATATCTGCTCTTTTCTGTAGAAGTCACCGTTCATCTCTCAGTAGCATCCTCTTTCAACTGGCATCTTGTCTAGAAATGCAAATCAAACAATGACTCCCCGGAGGACGAGGGTGCATAGCTTACTTAACAACACATGGCCAGGAGCTGTCTCTGTCTGTATCTACTTATGGCAATGATAGTCTTTGGAATAAATGTTGTTGTTTTGCTAAAGCTATTTGTGTATGATGAGTTTCTCTATTGATTGAGCCTGGAAATATTATGCAACACTGCCCATGAAGGAGAATTATTCTGGCCTTTAATGGATAGCTAATACTGATATGTAGCCTTCAACTTCTGTATAACATTATGCATTGCATACCATGCAGGTTATGTGCAGTGGTGGAAAAAGTACTCAATTGTCATACTTTAGTAAAAGTAAAGATACCTTAATAGAAAATGACTTACATAAAAGTGAGTCATCCAGTAAAATACTAGAGTAAAAGTATTAAAGTGTTCGGTACATGGAATTGCTCAAATGTACTTATGTATCGAAAGTAAAAGTATAAATAATTTCAAATTCCTTATTTTAAACAAACAATCTTCTTGTTTATTTATTGACGGACAGCCAGGGGCACACACCAACACTCAGACATAATTTACTAACAAAGCACTTGTGTTTAGTGAGTCTTGGACCATTTGTGACCCGATTCAGGAAACTAGGTGTGTGTATGCAGAAATGCCTTCTGGAACATGTCAACTTTTATGTGCCTTAATAACAAACTTGTATGCCATCTGTAAATATACAAATACAATTGTTAAGTTGCGAGCCTTGTTGGTTAAGCCACATAAATGTTTGTCTGTCTAAATGTAACAAGTACTTTTTGGTGTCAGGTAAAAAGTACATTATTTTCTTTAGGAATGTAGTGAAGTAAAAGAAAAAGTTGCCAAAAATATAAATAGTAAAGTAAAGTACAGATACCCCAAAAAACCACATAAGTAGTACTTTAAAACATGTTTTACTTTGCACCACTGGTTATGTGCAGTATGTAAGGCCATATTACATTTTCATCAAATCATTTTTTCACATATTTTTTTCATACTTCAAGGAGACTTAAAATTCTGTATCAAATAGGCAATTATCATTGGTGTGACCTTCTTAAAACAATTCCATATACTGTAGCTTAGTAGAACCCCCCCCCCTGCTTAAACAGGGCTTAGTCTGTAGAGGGTACCTGTGATCAGCTAAACTATAGTGTATCTGTAGCAAGATGAGTGACTCCCAGAGTTGTAGTGAGTCAAGGGCCATGCCAGGCACACCCTATTCCACCACAGAATGTTTTCCTAAAATGTGTCAAGGCATAATGCACAGTTTGCATTATAGTAACCCTTGAGAAGCACAACCATGTCAATATTAAACCTCTATTGAAAGCATATGTAGCATTTCAAAGGCTCTTCAGAGGAACAGTAGGCCTGCCGACTGCTTCGAGGGCCTGACGGAGGAGATGACAGCCAGTGAATAGGAAGTCTCTTCCCCCTAACAGCTATCATTCACTAAATACCAACACAGAGAAGAAACCCTTATCACTTCTGCTTACTGTCTAATTCTAATTCCCGAGCCCTATAGGCTGAGGCATGGTTTTTCAGACTATCAACAATACTGCTCCAGTCCCACAATGGGAGTGACTTACACACATGGAGTACACACTTATTATGCTAATAGTACTGCTACGATTGGAGGGATGCAATCATTAACCTTGTGAAAATGAGGGTACTGCTGGGAGAGAATGCTGCAGAAGCTCTTAAATCACATCCCAGCCAGATGTTATTGCGTTTCTAACAGCAAATCCATTTACAATTCCAACTCTGCATTTCTAACTCTGTTTCCCCCACGCGGTAGATTCATTTCGATTAAGCTGCGTTAACTGGTTACTGCCACAAAGAGGCCCTGATCAAAGGTTTCTCCTCCCGCTGTAGCATTTACATAATATAGAAGCATAAACTAGCTCTATTTAGTCTCAATCTCAAAAGCGTTGTTGAGTGGTGCATTGAAACAGAGACAGGCACAGCCGCCTATAACAGATGGGGCCACACCGTGCGCAAAGCAGGGCTTTTTGTCTGTTACATCTTTGAAAGGGGATAAACTCCCTCACTCCTTTCACATTCTCCCTCTTTCAATCTCCCACATGTATTCACTCATACACCTGCATATACTTAAGCATGCTTTCATGTATTGTGTTGTATGTGATTGTGTTTTGTGTGGGTGCGTGTGTGTGTGTGTGCGTGACTGCATTCGTGAGTCTGTTCGTTTGTGTGTGTGTGTGTGTGTGTGTGTGTGTGTGTGTGTGTGTGTGTGTGTGTGTGTGTGTGTGTGTGTGTGTGTGTGTGTGTGTGTGTGTGTGTGTGTGTGCGTGTGCGTGCGTGCGTGCGTGTGTGCGTGTGTGCGTGTGCGTGCGTGCATGCGTGTGTATAGACTCAGACAATAGTAAGCTTGGCATTTAGTATATTTCCTAAAAAGCATCCAAGCACAACAACATACACATAAGCCAGTATCACAGCAGTCACTTGGTAGTCAGCTAGTTCCTGCTGATTTCCTGTACTTTTACTCTTTGATTTGAAGAGAAGCAGTTGATTAGAGCTGAACATTCTCCTGTGTCTGGTGTTAAACATAATGCTGGTAAGATAATAATGCACCTTCATCTGCTAAAACATTCCATGGTCTGATCTAACGTTACCAATTTATTGTGTTTTCCCAGTGCTCTGTATTACTGTGAAGTGCTGAGAGCCATCTTTATCTGCTTTCAAAGACTGCCACCTAGAGGCTGTCCAAGGTTATGACTCACACTGCTCTACTGTACAACAGAACGTTAGGGAGCATTTATCTAACTAATACTGGGCACAACATATAGAGGTACATCTAACTTGATGGTTAGCTGCAATTGGACAAAAATTAGGAGAAAAGAGGAGGAGAACGTTTTGAAAAATCCCAAATGTCAGCACAATGAACCAAAATCTCATGATAACAGATTTCAAAGGACACAATATCCCCCAGACAGCCTTCATCAGAGAGGAGGAGGACTGATGTCGTACTGAGAGTCAAGGGGTTAGAGTTGAGAGATCAGCTCACCCAATGTCTCCTCCCTTCAGCAGCCTGCGGTCTTGATGTCCAGCCGGGCCTGGTACTCCTGGGAGCTGCGCTCTGTGTCTGCCCTGATCTGGGTCAGCCGGCTCTCCAGACCTGTCACCGACGCCTGTAGGCTCATCATCATGGCTCCGTAGCAAGCTTCCATCTCCGCAAGGTTCCCCTCCATAGAGCCTTCTACAAGGGCAGGGCCACAGACACACAGTGAGAACTGAGCTGAACTCTGAATCTTCAATCCTTTTTGGTTAAGTCTGACTTGTACACTTTATTTCTGGAGGTCATTTAGCATTTTATTTTCCAAATAGATGTATGTCCAATCCCTACAGCAGACGAGTAAGAGGCAAGAGTTGTGATGTCTTGAGCTGAAGTGATCCTTGGAACTGTAAAAAAAATCATTCGTGGCTTGTTTTGAAACTCTTTAGGCCTATTTGTTCTGAGCATCATGATGCATGTTGCAATAGTAAATCATAGGGTCCAAACGGAGAGTCTTATAATGTGATAGGTAAATGAGAAACTAAAGTGCTTCTATCCAAGAAGTTCTAAGTCTGCCGTGCTGGGTGTGACACCAAACCATGGAACTCTACATCGGTTGTGTTGGGAATGCCACTTTACTGCAGCCCCAGTTCCAGGTCTCTGGCAGTGGACTGGCCGCTCTTCAGCTCTACACTCGGGGTCTGCAGGACCTCAGTACTGGAGCTCACCTCCTGCTGCACCACTTCAGCCTGAGGGAACCAACACACACAGGTCAAATTCATTAACTCATGAATAAACATTTCATCAGTGTAAGACATATATAAAATATATGATATGAAAACGTAATAATAAAAATCATCAATACTGTTATTTCTTGAACAGAAAAAATCATCTTGAAATGTTATGTATTCAGGTCCCTGTAGTCATACACAATGGTAGCATCCCGAATGAACACTATTCCCTACATCGTGCACTACATTTTGGTCCCTGGTCAAAAGTAGTGCACCCTACAGGAATAGGGTGCAATTTGGGATGTAATCTATGTCTGTGTGTTTGTCACCTTGCCTTGTTCTTGAACCAGGCCCCGGTCTCTCTACGGCTCTTTGACACCAAGCCCTGGTTCTGATCTCAGTGATGACAGTGTTCAAGCCCTAGACCGGGGCCGCGTCCACCTCCACCTGCACCTGTCCACTCATCGGGGCACGGAACCACATGGTCTTCTAGGAAACAACAACAACATCAACAACAACATTGCAGAGGTATCAGCATAGGAATTGGCAAGACAGCACAGACAGATCTGGGACCAGGCTAACCTGGTCCCAGATCAGGGTCTCCTTCAGGTCCTCCAGCTGCATCTCCAGGTTGCTCCTGGCCAAGGACATCTCCCCCAGCATCCTCTTCAGCCCCCACGATGTCAGCCTCAACAGATTGGCGTGAATGGAGAATGTGGCTATGATGACTTCAGAGAGCGCAAGAAGCATGGTCTCTGGTGGGAGATGCACTGCAAGTGGGGTGCAGTTGTGGTCTCTCTGTGAAACACTGTTATTAATGGGCATGTGGAATGTGCTGACTGGGGTCTGCCTTGAGCCATCTCTCAATTTTCATGTTCACGATCACAGGGTCTGTCTCTCTCTCTCTCTCTCTCTCTCTCTCTCTCTCTCTCTCTCACACACACACACACACACACACACACACACACACACACACACACACACACACACACACACACACACACACACACACACACACACACTCTCTCTCTCTCTCTCTCTCAGACATACACTCTGACCCTGCTGGGAGTATCTTTGTTTTTCCAGAGTCCATCTATGAAATTAAAACAAATCTGTTTCCCTTTGGTTGCTATGTGTTCTGCTAACTTGTCATATTGGGATTGAATAACATCTCTCTCTCTCTCTCTCTGGCTTTCCTCTGCCCTCCCTTATTGCAAGGCCAATACAATACATTTCACAATTACTAATTAGTCGGCTTGTGTAGGCTATTTACTGAATTACATTTAAACATTGGCACACGATCTGCATGTAACTAAGCAAAAAGGTTATATTCAATGGTTCGTATTTCCATAGCCCTCTCATCCTCACATTGGCTAAATAATGAATGCCAGCGCTCTGTCTGGGACTGATCCTCTGACAGCAAGACAGACCAATACACACCACTGCCCATCACATCTCTGTTCTGTGCATTGGCTTTTCCTTCTCTTAACCCCCCGACCTCACCCACCCACTGGGCACACACTGGTTGAATCAATGTTGTTTCCAGGTCATTTCAATGAAATTACGTTGAACCAACATGGAATAGATGTTGAATTGACGTCTGTGCCCAGTGGGCATGATCTGCCACTCAGTCCTATCTGTCAGCTAGTCAGCCCATCTGCAGGATGTCTCTAGCTCTTTCACTCACAAACATGCCCCCCCATCCCCTTCTCTCACCCCTTCCTCCAACTCTTGTATGTCCAGACGTGCAAACAAGAATGATAGGGTCATAGGTTTACACTACTTAGTGGAGGCTGCTGGGGGGAGGACGGCTCATAATAATGGCTGGAGTGGAGTCAATGGAATAGAATCAACCACATGGAAACCACATTGTTAATGTGTTTGGTACCATTCCATTGACACCATTCCAGCCATAATTATGAGCCGTCCTCCCCTCAGCAGCCTCCAGTGACACTACTGTACAACTGCAAACTGCAGGAACTGCACATTTGGTCAAAATTGAGTTAAGACCGAAATCAGGTTTTGTAGTATCTGTTTTATCTTGTGTCCCCCAATTATCTTTAGTTTCAGAGAAAATACTATGGAGTGTCAAATTTACAGTAACTACAAAATAAGTAGTAAAGTAAAAACCAAGGCAGTTACTAAGTGAAGTTACTGCACTCTGGGTTTGTTCCAATGTGTTTTGACTGCAGTTACTTGAAGTTTCCCCATTCTATCGAGTTCAGGCCATCCCGATCATGACTCACACACACCATGAGACAGCCAGTGATCCAGTTGCTAACAGAATAAACAGGGCACAATCCCACAGACCAAGTATGGCTGAACTCGCATTGAAATGCAAATACCCAGATAATGTATACATCGTTTGTGATCTTGTACCTACCTATTTAGTCACAGATTTAGATCCCTAATGCAATTGGAAACCTTAATTTCATCACTTGCATATTGCATCAAGGCACATTGTTGGATCTGTTTGGATATGTTTACAGACTAAGCTTCTTCTGCCTTTAGGTTATCCCACCAATGTGAAATGAAAGGATTTGAAAAGCATAAATGAATCCAAGTATATATCAGAAATGACTGGTGTTACGTAAGTGAAAGGGTCCACAGAGAGGTGTGTCCACCATATGGATGAGAAGACTAATGACAAGCCAGCTAGCTTGTCAAAATATTTGTAAGTAACTTCGTATGTATTTCAGAAAGATGCGCTTTGAATGGGCATGGTCTCATTGAATCAACAATTAAAATATACATTTCTGAGTTGAGCTTTCTTAATGACACATCAAATCTTTCGTTGTTTTGGGTTGTTTATCAAAGTCAGCGGGGGAACTTATTGATCCTGCTTTGTAGCATAACGCTCTGGTCCTTTCCCAGGGAGGGAAGCAGGGAGAAGAGACGAGAACAGCCGCCAGTGAAGTGTCAGCCTATGTCAGCAGTAGATCTAGGAAACGATGAGGCCGGGAGAAGTCTCTTCTATATCACTTTACTTGAATCACTTCACTTTTTAATCTGCATGTTGAGACGTCTCACGAACATTATTTGAACAATGTTGTCGATCTTCAAAACAATGTACCCAAGGCACAGAACTTTGTGGTCTTTTGCATAACAGCAAATGTATTTTCAAAATGTAGATGGTTTCTCAAAACAGCATAATACATTCATCAAAACTGTAATGATAATACATTATCAAAACAACATGACTGCCTGCAAAAAGAATAACACAACCATGCCTCTTGGGTCAAGCTGAAAGAAACAGAAAGTCAGTCTGCATCCGATGTATCAACAGATCTTCAATGCAGACACATCATGATGATCAAAATAGGAAAAACAACTATTAAAAGGTGCAACTACTCTCCTTTATGCCTATTTCACCAAACAATTTAATGCACATCAAATCAAATATTGTTTCTGATCAAAAAGGAAATTAGCACATTGTGTGCATGGATTAATTCATTGGTATCATCAGAATCTAATTCCATGTATTGAATACGTAGGCTAGTCTGTTGACAGGTTTGTAGACTTTCCATCACCAAGCAGGAAAACTATCCCCAATTGAAATAAGGGCAATGTAATTAGTGGTGACCCACTGACTGGGCACACCAATTAATTTCAAAGCGGACAATTGGGTAATATTTGATTCAGACGTTGATCAATGACATTACAACCTACACTCACCACTTCGCCTCCAGAACAGCCTGAATTCTTCGGGGCATAGATTCTACAATGTGTCGGAAACATTTGTTGCTAAATAGGAATCAAGGGACCTAATGTGTGCCAGGAAAACATTCCCCACACCAGTACACCACCGCCAGCAGGCAGGATGAGTCCATGGACTCATGTTGCTAACGCCAAATCCTGACTCTGCCATCAGAAGGACGCAACAGGAACCGGGATTCATCAGACCAGGCGACGTTTTTCCACTTCCATTTGTCCAGTGTATGTGATCGCCTGCCCACTCAAGTTGCTTCTTCTTGTTTTTAGCTGATAGGTGTGGAACTCGGTGTGATCATCTGCTGCAATAGCCCATCCGGGACAAGGATTGTCCAGTTGTATGTTCTGAGATGCCGTTCTGCACACCACTGTTCTGTTGTACTGCCCCCTTATTTGTCTGTTTGTGGCCTGTTAGCTTGTATGATTATTGCCATTCTCCTTCAAACTCACTCATCAGCGAGTTGTTTTGAGCCACAGGACTGCCACTGACTAGATGTTTTGTCACGTTCTGACCTTAGTTCTTTTGTTATGTCTTTGTTTTAGTATGGTCAGGGCGTGAGTTGGGTGGGTAGTCTATGTTCTTTTTTCTATGATTTGGTAGTTCTGTGTTTGTCCTGGTATGGTTCTCAATCAGAGGCAGCTGTCAATCGTTGTCCCTGATTGAGAACCGTACTTAGGCAGCCTGTTTTCACCCTTGAGTTGTGGGTGATTATTGTCTGTTTAGTGTGGGTTGCACCTGACTGAGCTTTGGTCCTCACCTTCTTCCACCGACGACCGTTACATGTCTTTTGTTTGTTGCACCATTCTCAGTAAATCCTTGACACTGTCGTGCGTGAAAAGCCCAGGAGGGCGACCGTTTCTGACATACTGGATCCGGCGCACCTGGCACGGACATCATACCACGCTCAAAGTCGTCTAGGTCACTCGTTTTTCCCATTATAACATTCAATCAAACTAAATGCCTCAGCCTGTCTGCCTGCTTTATATACTGTAGCTAGCCATGGCCACTTGACTCACTGTCTGTGAGCGATCCATTTTTGTGAACTCAAAAAGCCAGCGAAAAGCTTGTTGAATTCCCAATGTGTTATCACGAAGCATAACCGAATTCCAATTGAAAAACCATGTCTGGTTTTTGGTTTAGCTGTGATTACATTAGAAGACACTTTATAGTTGAAGTCGCTCAAAATGTGTCTATGGCTGTGTTACTCATTTTAAGGTTGAATAAATATCGTCACATTAGTCTGTAAGCTAGCCTTAACTTTAGGCTATTTACTATATTGCAAAACTGATATTGAATTGTGGTTGGTTGTCGACACAACCAAATATCAACATAGAAATGTATCTTCTGCTTGGATAGTTCCATCTGTGCCGTTGACTTAGCCGGGCTTTAATTCCCTCTTGTCTACAAATGAAGAATTGATCGATTGGATTCACGTCTCCATCTCAACCCCCAAAAGACGCAGTTAAAGCAGACTCGAAATGCACTTTAAATAAAGTTTGATTTGATTTGGTCTTGTTAGATTTTTGGTGGAGATGGAGACGTGAATCCAACACTTGCATGATTAAGTTGTAGATCAAATGTGATTGAAACCATCTATTTAAAGTGTATGTTTTTAGAACCGCGTATTGAATTGAAACTATATCAGTTGATGACTTCGCAAATGCGATATGTTATGAGTGATAAAGTATGGTCACATTTTATTTGCTATGTTAAACCTACCCTTTGGAATGACTTCAATGGCAACGGTGAATATATTTAGTCTTTAAAGTGGAGATCTCTCAAGAATCATTCTCAAGATACTACAACGGTAATAGTCAGTGGCAAATATCAAAGCTTAGAAGGGTTGGGCTTGGTGAAAAAACTGGATGGGAGACTGAAGGTATAGATGTATATCATGGCAGACCAAACTGGGGCCCATGGGCCAGCCCGTGACAATGTTTTGTTTGGCCTGTCAGGACCACTAGGGGTCCCCTACCAAAAAAGGTATATACAGTGGGGCAAAAAAGTATTTAGTCAGCCACCAATTGTGCAAGTTCTCCCACTTAAAAAGATGAGAGAGGCCTGTAATTTTCATCATAGGTACACTTCAACTATGACAGACAAAATGAGAAAAAAACATCCTGAAAATCACATTGTAGGATTTTTTATGAATTTATTTGCAAATTATGGTGGAAAATAAGTATTTGTTCAATAACAAAAGCTTATCTCAATACTTTGTTATATACCCTTTGATGGCAATGACAGAGGTCAAACGTTTTCTGTAAGTCTTCACAAGGTTTTCACACACTGTTGCTGGTATTTTGGCCCATTCCTCCATGCAGATCTCCTCTAGAGCAGTGATGTTTTCGGGCTGTTGCTGGGCAACACGGACTTTCAACTCCCTCCAAAGATTTTCTATGGTGTTGAGATCTGGAGACTGGCTAGGCCACTCCAGGACCTTGAAATGCTTCTTACGAAGCCTCTCCTTCGTTGCCCGGGCGGTGTGTTTGGGATCATTGTCATGCTGAAAGACCCAGCCACATTTCATCTTCAATGCCCTTGCTGTTTTCACTCAAAATCTCAAGATACATGGCCCCATTCATTCTTTCCTTTACACGGATCAGTCGTCCTGGTCCCTTTGCAGAAAAACAGCCCCAAAGCATGATGTTTCCACCCCCATGCTTCACAGTAGGTATGGTGTTCTTTGGATGCAACTCGGCATTCTTTGTCCTCCAAACACGACGAGTTGAGTTTTTACCAAAAAGTTATATTTTGGTTTCATCTGACCATATGACATTCTCCCAATCTTCTTCCGGGTTAATCCAAATGCTCTCTAGCAAACTTCAGACGGGCCTGGACATGTCCTGGCTTAAGCAGGGGGACACGTCTGGCACTGCAGGATTTGAGTCCCTGGCAGCGTAGTGTGTTACTGATGGTAGGCTTTGTTACTTTGGTCCCAGCTCTCTGCAGGTCATTCACTAGGTCCCCCCGTGTGGTTCTGGGATTTTTGCTCACCGTTCTTGTGATCATTTTGACCCCACGGGGTGGGATCTTGCGTGGAGCCCCAGATCGAGGGAGATTATCAGTGGTCTTGTATGTCTTCCATTTCCTAATAATTGCTCCCACAGTTGATTTCTTCAAAACAAGCTGCTTACCTATTGCAGATTCAGTCTTCCCAGCCTGGTGCAGGTCTACAATTTTGTTTCAGGTGTCCTTTGACAGATCTTTGGTCTTGGCCATAGTGGAGTTTGGAGTGTGACTGTTTGAGGTTGTGGACAGGTGTCTTTTATACTGATAACAAGTTCAAACAGGTGCCATTAATACAGGTAACGAGTGGAGGACAGAAGAGCCTCTTAAAGAAGAAGTTACAGATCTGTGAGAGCCAGAAATCTTGCTTGTTTGTAGGTGACCAAATACTTATTTTCCACCATAATTTGCAAATAAATTCCTAAAAAAATCCTACAATGCGATTTTCTGGATTTTTTTCTCATTTTGTCTGTCATAGTTGAAGTATACTTATGATGAAAATTACAGGTCTCTCTCATCTCTTTTAAGTGGAGAACTTGCACAATTGGTGGCTGACTAAATACTTTTTTGCCCCACTGTAAGTGTGCCTTGAATTCTAAATAAATCACAGACAGTGTCATCAGCAAAGCAACCCCACACTGTCACACCTCCTCCTCCATGCTTCACGATGGGAACCACACATGCAGAGATCATCTGCTGATGACACAGAGGTTGGAAACAAAAATCTCAGATTTGGAATCATCAGACCAATGGACAGATTTCCACCGGTCTAATGTCCATTGCTTGTGTTTCATGGACCAAGCAAGTCTCTTCTTATTATTGGTGTCCTTTAGTAGTGGTTTCTTTGCAGTAATTTGAACATGAAGGCATGATTCACATCGTCTCCTCTGAACAGTTGATGTTGAGATGTGTCTGTTACTTGAACTCTGTGAAGCATTTATTTGGGCTGCAATCTGAGGTTTTCCAGAAATGTTCCGGATTGACTGACCTTCATGTCTTAAAGTAATGATGGACTGTAATTTCTCTATGTTTATTTGAGCTGTTCTTGCAATAATATGGACTTGGTCTTTAGCCAAATTGTGCTATCTTCTCTGTTTCATCCATATCTTGTCATAACACAACTGATTGGCTCAAACACATTAAGACGGAAAGAAATTCCACAAATTAACTTTTAACAAGGCACACCTGTGAATTGAAATGCATTCCAGGTGACTACTTCATGAAGCTTCCTGTGGTTTATCGCGAAGTGGTAGGCCACATCGGGACCGCCGAATGCTGTCTGTCCTCTGTTGCAACACTCACTACCAAGTTCCAAACTGCCTCCGGAAGCAACATCAGCACATTAAATGGGTTTCCATGGCCAAGCAGCCGCACACAAGCCTAAGATCACCATGCTCAATGCCAAGCGGTGGCTGGAGTGGTGCAATACTCGCCCCCATTGGACTCTGGAGCAGTGGAAATGCGTTCTCTGGAGTGATTAATCACACTTCACCATCTGACAGTCTGACGGACGAATCTGAGTTTTACGGATACCAGGACAACACTACCTGCCTAAATGCATAGCGCCAACTGTAAAGTTTGGTGGAGGAGGAACAATGGTCTGGGACTGTTTTTCATGGTTCAGGCTAGGCTCCTTAGTTCCAGTGAAGCATACAATAACATTCTAGATGATTCTGTGCTTCCAACTTTGTGGCAACAGTTTGGGGAAGGCCATTTCCTATTTCAGCATGACAATGCCCCTGTGCACAAAGCGAGGTCCAGAAATGTTTTTTTTCGAGATCGGTGTGGAAGAACTTGACTGGTTTGCACAGAGTCCTGACCTCAAACCCATCGAACACCTTTGGGATGAATTGTACAGCCGGCTGCGAGTCAGGCCTAAACGTCCAACATCAGTGTCCGACCTCACTAATGCTCTTGTGGCGGAAGCAAGTCCTCGCAGCAATGTTTCAACATCTAGTGGAAAGTCTTCCCCCTTTGCTGTTCTAGCAGCAAAGGGAGGACAACTCTATATTCATGCCCATGATTTTGGAAGGAGGTGTTCGACAAGCAGGTGTCCACATACATTTGGTCATGTAGTGTATGTAGACACCGGTTCAGTGCTGGAGATGATGAAAGTTATGTTGAAAAGAGGAGGAATTGCCCTTTAACATCATGCTGTTATTGTTTATGCATGTAGATTCATCTCATTTCAAGTGTTTTTGCTGTTATATGATCAAAATATACACAACAAGATATCTATATGAAGAGCACTGTGTTGAAGGTACAGTTGGTTTGATTATGTGGTATTGAAGAATAAAGAAACAAAAGGTTTTGGAAAATGTTGTCCTGACTCCCAGATGAGTTGCTCCCAGAGTCTCTAGAATCCATAAATGCAAGCACTGTTATGATATAAGGCATCTTCACTGGAGTGCTGACAACTCGGCGATTTGGATTAGTTATTTTGGAGTGTTGTTATTGATTGATCTGTGACGCCATAATGGAGCAGGTAAAATGTATTTGGGTTTCGGGGCTGCTGGAAGTGCAGCGATAGGGGCCATCCAGAATATCTCCCCCATGCTTGTGGCAGCATCCACATTAGGGGTTAATGCGTTTCAAAGGGTTTCAGTCTTTGATGTTAAATGACATTTGTAACTTATTTTTTTACCTGATTTATTTTTTAAGAAATGTGCAAATTAAAACTAAATCAGATGAATGTAAGTGTCAATATGTCTCAATCATGTTGAACATCTGGATGGAATTACTTTGAAATGTTATTTGAGAGACTCACCTCTAGAGGGCAATGTTTTGCAAGAAGAAAGAAATCACTTTTTCCGAGTCGTCTAGCCAAGCAAGCCTCTTAAATGACTCCTTACTTACATTGCTTAAGGTAGTCCATCGCATTTGATGATGACATCTACTACTGACTGCTTGTGGGTTTGCTGATGACTGTATAATCTGATGTAGTGCATACACTGTCTGCCACAGTCAGAGCACACAATGGCCCATTCAGTCCTTTTTTTCCACAGCCAACTGCACATCTTGTTGGCAGAGCCCACGCCATATGGAATGGTCCGTGGCAACAGTCTCGAGGAAGGCAGGGTTTACCCCACACTTATTTAGTGCGGTCTTCAAGGGATCCTTTAGAGTGCTTTTTCTGCCTGGTGCGGCGGCCCAGTTGTCGCTGTCTGTGCAGCATCTTTCCCGGAGGGCGGTCCTCTAGCATCCGGATGGCGAGGCCGAATTATCTTAGCTGCTGGTGGGTGATGGACGCCTCAATGCTCCTGCTCCGGTCCTGCCAGGTCAAACGCTTTGGAGGCATTTTATGTGAAAGGACTCCAGTTGTTTTAAATGTTGACTGAAGACTGTCCGTGTTTCACATCCATAAAGGACTGTAGATACACACACTGCCTGGTAGACTGCAACATCGGTGTCTAGGTGCAGGTTGCTGTTGTTAAAAACGGCTTCCAAGGTATTTAAAGTGTGGTACGATGGCAAGTGAGGAGTCTGAGATGGAGAATGTGGGTGTTTCAGGTGGAGGATCAGATGACCTGACAATGGACCCCTGTCTTTGGGATGTTAACAGACAGCCCCATTCTGCTGTATTCTCTCACAGCTGCTGTGAGGGTGGCTTGTAGAGCTTCTAGGCTATGAGCGCAATCGTTCTCCAAAGCTGAAGCTCGTGTCTCTTTAATGACCCCTACAACCACTGACACAACCACACACCTCACAATGGCTTGGTGTTGGAGCAAAAACCTGAGCCAAGGCAAAAGGAGGAGAGGTGGGAAGCCAGCCGCTGAAGTATATATCTGCATGTATTATGAGATCTCCGCATATTGGGTCCTTGCAGAAACATGGGAAGCTCTAACTGGCTGGTCCTGCATGGTAAGGTGTGCTATGACCATACGCATATAGTTCACAGAATGGACATACAGTATGCCCTCTGACCATGGGAGTGTCCATTCTAAGAATTCAAATTCTATGATTCGAACCCACTGGGACCTGAAGAGTGACACTGGAGGTGGGTGAGGTCACTAGGAGGGCTGGGGTGAGGATGACCTGACTTCTAGAGAGGAAGAGGGCCATCAAACACACTTTCCCACCCCACCCAGCCTGACTTGTCTATGCCAGATAAGGGTGGGGATTACACAGCTGCTGTCACTTCTTGCTTAGAGAGGAGACCTCACACCGAAACACACCAGCTATGTTATGTGAGTAAAACAGCTTCAATGAACTCTTGTAGGACTGCAATAAAGAATGGTGAAAATACCACCCATGCAGTCACAAGACAGGGTAAATACTTTTTATTTATTTTATCTACAGGAGTGCCCTATATGGTGAAGGGCAAAGGGTCTATTTAGATTTCACAATAACACCCATCTCTGCACTGGGTCTAAATGAGTAAAAACTTGATGGATCATCCATGGTGTTATCAGCTGTGCATTCCATTAAGGCAGGGGGTTTAAACCAATTAGATCCAGTTAGGAGACTTCACAAAAATACAATATCTATTTCTACAATCCATTTCCGTAGCGTTCAAAACAAAGTCAAGTGATTAGGCCTTTGGCTTTAATATATTTAATTGCAAAATAAAATTATATACAGTACATTGTGTAAGGAAAGAGGCTATGCTTTGACTAAGACCCACACCCCTCTCACAGACAGTACAAAGTCTAGGACGTCCTATGTCCAGAGTAAGAGCAGAAATACTATACATAAACATATTTCTTTGTTTCTGAAACTGAATGCAACTCAATGCTTTCAGTGTCATTCACGACAACATAATAAAAAATGAAACAAACAGTTCTTACACCGTTTAAGTAGAGGAGAGATAGACAGTCAGTGCTCACTGCTACACTGAGCCGGGGGCGGGGAGACTAAATGTTTGTCGTCTTTTGATCTAATGCTTGATTCAACTCTCAGGCATGCGTCGACTGGCTCATCATGGGCGACAGTGGGGGCCGTCATTGTCAAGAGGGAGAGAGAGAGAGAGGTTGAGGCGCTGGGCCCTTAATGCTGGGAAATAGACAATTCCTGGAAACAGATCTCATAGACTACATGTTGGGCGTAGGCTACCCACCCATTGTGTCTAGTTCCTGACCCCAACACGGACTGATGCTTGACCAACCCCCTTCATCATGGCCTTCCTACACCCACCCCATAACGCATACATTCTTAACCCTACACTCGGGGGCAAAGAGGGCTCTCCAGTATACACAAAACACATTCAAGGACAGGAAAGCTATCAGGTGAGAGGGTACATCACGTTTTGTTCTGTAGTTACATACAGAAATAAACATGATGGAGATCCTATATGGATAACTACACTCTAAGAAAAAAACGTTTTGGTTCTAGGCACAACTCTTTTGGGTTCCATGTAGAGCCCTCTGTGGAAAGGGTTCTACTTTGAACCCAAAGGGGATATATGAAAAGGATTCTACCTGGAACCAGAAAAGGTTCTTCAATGGGTTCTATGAGGACAGCCGAAGAACCCTTTTAGGTTCTAGTTAGCACCTTTTCTTCAGAGTGTACAGTAAATGGAGAGTGGGGATTCCTCAAACAGAAAGCCTTTGTCATTGGTTATCAACTCAATTGGAATGTCCAGCAATGTGAGACTCACGTTTTCCCAGCCAGAGGGCAGGAATTCCACTATATAATATCAAAATATTGTAAAGAATGTAACTATTTTACCATAGTCAGTGTTAGGGTTCACATCTGGGACAAGATGGAGATGGTCATGGAATGGATTGTCAAGAATGACATAAGTCCGTGAACCCTACCATCTTAAATACTTTCCTAAGGTGTGTAGGAAGTCGAAACATTTACATGGCTGTCGCCACTTTTGGTTAGAGTAGCATCGAGGAATGAGGAGAAGATGAGTTTTCAAGAAGCAACCCTGAGCATGTTGACCTGACACTCTACACAACACTGATGGACCCTTTCTTGAACCCCTGTATCCTTGGACGATGCTCATGTGGTACAACTCATTCTGTATCAGTGCATCCAAAAAGGTCATGTGTCAGGTGTTTGGGCTGTGAGATTGTTTTGGTAGGACTCCACAGAGCTAAGCCAATCATCAGTGGGTGGAAGATGCTAAGCAGTTCTCTGTAAAATAGTTGAGTCAATGGTCCCAGTCTTTACCCCTCAGGGGATGGAGAGAGTGAGTCTGAACATGGAGGTGAGGCAGGGTGGATGAGGACGGATCCAGGACGTCCTATCAGGAGCTGCCATCTCCGTTCTTGGTCTTGAGCACCACCAGGACCACCATGATGGGGATGAGGCAGATGGGGGTCATCACCAGGGCAAACACGATGCTGGGCGGGGGGTCGCTCAGTGCCTCGTTGGGACAGTCCGGGAAGAACCTGGAGTGGATGTTTACAAACTCATTCTCCACCATCCTGTTGGGCCAGGGGATCAGCAGACACTCTGCTATCTCCTCCGTGCACATGGTGAAGGTGTTATACATCCTACAGGGAGGGATAGGAGGGGTACTATTAGTACAAGAGAGGGCAACATTATGTGCTCTGAAAGACATTATTAAGAGTTTCATGGTATGGATTGATCATTAATGAGTGAGTTAACTCTGATTTCACTTGACTGTGTGTTGGGTTTCTCAAAACTACTGTTTTAACTAAGCATGTGATAATGCAAGACCAATGGCATGATAAGTAGGATCAGAAACAAATTAAACAGAACAATAAGTGGATTAAAATAAGCATTTAGGCCTACCTCTTCACATTGTTCCAGTTGCACCAGTCTGTGTTGTTTAACAACTCCATGCCACCTACAAAAGGACTGTAGCAGGTTTCCTTAAATAAGGTCGCGTAGCACTCGGTCCTTGTGTGAAAATACACACAAATGCCACAGTAGTCTTCACAATTAACATACTTATTCCCACAACCTGTACAGTTAGAGAGAGAATACTGTAAGTTAGAAAATCAGTTCTTTAAAATTATGCAATCGTCAAAAATGAATCCTTAAAATGAGGGATTAGAAGAATGTCGAAAAGATTCATGGTTACACATTATTACTAACAAGTCCCAGTCTGACCTTATGTTGATTTAACAGCAAGCAGAAACAGCAGTGTCACCTCTGATTCAACACTATTAAATAGCCTACATGTAGAGTCAGAAAGGTAATAATGGCCCACCTAATCCACTGGAGAATCCTCTATCTTCGAGGCTAACGCCTGAGAAGAGAAAAGGACAATACATTTGTAGACATTTGACTGATCAATGGTTGTAATCACAACAGAAATGTATGTTAAAAACGGTCTCTCAAACAGACAGACTGAACAGCTGTGTCATTCAAAATCTTTTTTTTGTAAAGAATGATCAAATCTTCTAGAAAAGTTTTTCAAATGACCAATGTAACATTTAAGATCCCAATCAAAACGAAGCATGCAATGAATGTTATCTTTACTGCCGCACATCGTGTCAGCAACTCATTCTGACTGTCCAGCAACGCGAGACGTGCGTTCGCTGCCGCCCGGGCCGAGCCCACACACTCACCAGAAAGAACAGAGAGGAGCACCGCAAAGAAAACAAGCGCTCCCTTCATGTCAGAGAAAGTGAACATAGGAGAGTTTCCCCTACTGACTGACGACCATCTAGACTGAGCCTGAACTTCTAACACCGAGCCCTGCAAGGCATAACAGGAAACTAGATAGGGGTGGAAGCAGCTAGACACGGCATTACCCTCGGTTACCAGATGTCAGATCGGTGTTACCCGCGGTTAGGTTACCAGATGTTCCTCGGGGATCTGTCTGTCTGCCCTGCGCCTTTGGCAGCAAGCTCTTACCCTCTCCAGTGCATTTCTTTAGGACTGTCTTGCCTTTTAAAGGGGTGGAGGCTCAAAAGACTGTCCTCTCTCTCTCTCTCTCTCTCTCTCTCAAATAAAAGGGAGCACACCCAAGTTGGGCTGGACTCACATCTGAAAACCCTTTACTCTTTAACTCTAGTTGGGCTTTTTAGTCTCCATTTCTCACAGTCAAAGGCCTGGCTGACTTGCAGCTTGTGATTTATTTGCCTTGAGGGTTGCCTCTGCCAAATCGGAAACATAAGTAAACATTTAGGACCAGGGCGTTTAGGGTGGATGTAATCATGACTACGCACGGTGTGCTGTGCAGACGGCTGTGGATTCATATCTGGGTTAATGTGAATGTATCTGGAAGACGTTATTAGAGTCAGCCAGCTGTTTGCAAAGACCTACTCTCTATCTGCCCCACAGCCACAGGCAAGTAATGCAAATCTCGAACTCAATAGGACTTTCAGCGTTCACACAATAGGATAAGCCTGGGAATATGGGTGGACTCCTCCTGGATCTTTATTTAGTACCTTGAGCCATGTGGAGCTGCATGACTGTTACCTCAGCAGACTACTGTCTCTGTTTCATCCTGCTCTTCAAAGACAACGCATTAGACCACTTCTTCATCATCACTAAAACGATTATTCATATCTCAAGCTCCTTATCAAAAAGGATGTTTTTCAAAATAAGTCTTTGTCGATTAATGGGATGAAATAATAACATTTAATGTGACTTTAAAAAGATTTAGAAGATGTATTCTCAGGACAATCTATGCTACACAATGTGGTTGGGCCCCTGAACACCATCTGTTCGCTGAGCAACGGTTTTGATTTAGTAATGACATCAGGAAATGTGTCTTTTCAGCAGAGGAGGAGCTCAGAGTTGGGTGAGTTGGAGGGGAGCGGAAAGAGAGAAAAGGGAAATCATAGGGTGAGGAACAGTGAAGGGGGACTAGCTGCTCCAAAGTTCCAGTTGTTTCACAACTCTAGAGTTCTTGTTTATAACACAGCCATCACATGGGGCGAATTGTTAACAAATACAGGAAGTGCAGACCAGGTGGGGGGGCTGCCTGTAACTAGGCTTCAGTTAACCTTTGACCCCAGACAATTACGGGCCTTGTGTCAGCTGCTGCTAACCCCACAACGGTGGGGACCTCCCCACAGGTTTGTCTTGGCTTCACGGTATGCTAGAAGCCTGGGACTCTTGGCAGAGAGTTGCATCTCAGTTGTCTTTTTTTATTTTTTTGAAGAGGTTGGCCAGTTCTGTTCTGAACCCATGTGTTTACAGTGCTTGTCCCCCATGGATTCAAATAGAATTTCACATCAAAGCGCTGCGCGATAGAGATGACGAAGGACAAACCTCGATGGTAATGTTTGTTTCGAACGTTAATGGGGTGCTACACCATTACAAACATTTCCAACATAATCCATCTGTGATCATTATGTTGTGTAATACCAATATTGTGAAATAGGTGTTAAATTGTTGCCTAAAAAGTGTTCAATTAATCTGGTAACTTACCGCGGTGTTGGTAGTTTGCATATGTTGTTGAGTCATGTCGTGAAGTGAAACCTAATTGATGAGAATAACATACTGTTTAATCAAAGTATTGATGTAAATGTATTGATCAGTACATTTACATTATAGTCATATAGCAGACACTCTTCTCCAGAGCGACGTACAGTAGTGAGTGCATACATTTTCATACTCTTTTGTACTGGTCCCCTGTTGGAATAAAACCAACAAGCCTGGCGTTGTAAGAGCCATGTTCTACAAACTGAGCCACACGGGACCCCAATGGGACCCCCATCGAAGTGAAGACAGTCTAACAAAAAACATTTGTTGTTGTTCCCTTGGTATTGAACACTAGTTGACATAGATGAGTTGTGTTAGTTGACGTAGAGACCACGAGAAGAGGACAACAGTTAGTTACCTGGTGTGGTAGCTTGTGGCGCTTCGTAATGTCCTATCAGGCCAGCTGCTGTAGAGCTCAGTGCTACAGGGACAGACACGAAACAGGGACAATGTCACCGGAGAGTTCTTGACAGAAAAGTGTGCACTCACATTCTCACACGTGCACAGTCAGCGAAATAAACAAAGACAAACACAAGCAAGTAGAAATACAGAAATTAGTAGACAGATGTGTGTTGTTTTTTTTTACATATAGAAGACTGATGAACATATAGAAGAGACAGAAAAAGAGGAGTGGGTAAGAGATACAAATGAAGAGAGAGAGCTGGTCAGTGGCAAGGAGTGTATCCTCCCTTTGTTCTCTGAATAAAGTCTGAAACAGTTCAGCCATTTCCTCAAACACAAACTATTTAATTTAGTCTTTGAATCATTGTTTGTTGTTGTTTTTTTGTAGAGTGATCTGGTCTGGGAAATTGACTCTAAAGCTGAGGTGTTCCTTATTAAACTGTTATTGTGACATTGTGTTCTGTGAAGACCGTGATTATCTCAATCACATATCTTGTGTATTTGTTGGTAAAAAAAACAGATCATATAAATTAGAACAACAATCTGCTTAAAATCTTCAAGAAAGACACAAGATCCATAACATCATCATATCTATATTTAACCTCTGCTTCTTCAACATTGGAGCATGAAAATATTTTTAACAAATCAAAATCACTTACTTTAGGCAACTTAAAACAAGAATCTAATATTAGATCTGCAAAGCTCTTACTACAATCCCTTACTTCGCCGTGAGCTTCTAAGCATTCCACTTACTGTAAGAGGTGAAATCTAGGGCAATATTTTACATACTTTTTTTCTCAGTAGTTCAACATACTTCTCCATACCTCTGACCGTCTTTACATACATATAGTACTCTGTAAATCATCTACTTACCCCAGAGAAGAAGAGGCAGAAAGGAGAAAGAAGAAGAAGAAGACATGGGAGACGGATTAGGGGCTTTCATTTCTGCCTGACACTGCTCTGTTCCTGTTCCCTGGTGGACCCAGATTACATATCTCAACCTTTCTGCAGGAAAGCTCTATAAAACAACAGGAAGCTCTCGTTTCCTAGGATGGGCGGCTTGGGCGGGTTCCCACAATGGGACAGACAGCCCCAGACAAGGGGAGAGCTACTGTAGCCCACTACCACTTACAATACAATCCATCTCTCTCCTATTCTCTTTCTCTCCTTCTCACTCAACTGCTCTCTCTCTTTCTTTCTTTCTCTCGCTCTCTCCCTCTCCCTCACACTCCTTTTCCTAGTTTCTCTCTCTCTGTCTCTCTACTTCAATGCTTCCTCACACTCTATTAGACGTTCAGTTTGGAAGGCACAGAAGGTCTTCGTTTTGAAAATAGACTGCTGACTAGCTGATGACCCTGTAGCCTTTCTCACTTGCTCAAATCCTGTGAGTAAACTGATTTTCAGACTAATATGTGTTCCAATACACTGTAAAACCATTTTTATTCTATATGTGTTGATTCAACTTACAATTCTCACAGCAACCAGTTGCAATACAATTTCCAGTTTGCTCAACATTTGGGCATATTATCGACGACGTTGAAATGTCGGTTGGAGCATAATTAGAGTGTGTGACTTTCTTTATTTTTACATATTAGCCAAACCAACATAAATTCTCAAGTTGAATTGTATGTTCACTCAACTTTAAATTTTAGGTTGAGGGAACATACAATTCAACTTGAGAATTAATTTAGGTTCAGCTACAATAATATGTCCAAATTTTGAGCAAACTAGAAATCACATTGCAGCTGCACTATTTAAGCTGAACCAGTGTAGCAAATTCAGGCATAGCACCGACCAGGACACAACCCTGGTCCAACAACTGTCAAACCAACCCCTTAGCAGTTACACCAAGATATTCGAAGTTGGGTGAACTATAATATAGATGATTGTTAAACTATGGAAAAGGGTTTTGTTATTGACAGATGGCAGTTATATTTCTTGTTTTGGTTGAGTAAAGTATGTTAATGATATAGAGTCCCCTTTGACTCCTTTCCAGTTTCAGTCATGTTTCAATTAATGGGCCAGTCAGTGGATTATTTTAAATCACCACAGACCAGATAAACAGGCAAAATATTTTCAATAATAGTTTGAGCAAATTGACTAACTTTTTTTTGCTATATGTGGTTTAAAGCATCATATTTCAGCCTCTGAAGTCAATGGTTTAGAGTTGTAAACTGGTCCCTCAAATTCATCTGACATTGACCTAAAATCCTTGGGTTAGAGTAGTATCATGTCAGCTCAACAATTTACCAATTCCAAGTCCAGACAGAATGGATATGTACGCTCCAGGGACATTTTTCTGAGTTGCATTCTTTACACAAATATCTTTCTTTGAAACACAAAAATACAGCCTGCTAGACTTCAGCTGTCAAAAAGGTGTGGGTGTCTATGAATATAGACTGGATATACACTGAGTGTACAAAACATTAGGAACACCTGCTCTTTCCATGACTTAGACTGACCAGGTGAATCCAGGTGAAAGCAATGATCTCTTATTGATGTCACTTATTAAATCCACTTCAATCAGTGTAGATGAATGGGTTATGAGTGGGGTATGGTGGTATGTGCCAGGTGCACCAGTTTGAGTGTGTCAAGAACTGCAACGCTGCTGGGTTTTTCATGCTCAATAGTTTCCTGTGTGCATCAAGAACGGTCCCCCAAAGAAGAACATCCAGCCAACTTCACACAACTGTGGGAAGCATTGGAGTCAACATGGGCCAGCATCCCTGTGGAACACTTTCAACAACTTGCAGAGTCCATGCCTCAACAAATTGAGGCTGTTGTGAGGGCAAAAGGGGGTGCAACTCATTATTAGGAAGGTGTTCCTAATGTTTTGTACACTCAGTGTAGCTTGCTTGAAGTGGAAAACTATAAACTTTTCAAAGGCTGAAATGGATAGCTTCAACATGTTCTTTGACAACACAAACTGTCAATATATTTTTTTGATGCTATTCTGTTATGTCTCAAGGCTAGAGCTCCTTGTGAGAAACAGACGGAGCTGAATCAAGTTTGTAAGGAAACTTATATCAACTTCACTTTGTTTGTAGGGAAACGTTTATTAACTTAACACTAACAGTGAAGTGTACATAAGTCAAATATGGTTTGGGTTTTCTGTCACTGTCAGCACAAGGTGTGTGGGTGAGGTCCCAGCTGGTGATGAGAGGAAATATGTTTTCGTCTTTCTGTATTTATTATGTGAAGTCATGGCTGATGACAAATCTCTCCCCCCAGCAGTAGTTCTGTGGAATGTCTCACCCCCTGCAAGGCTGTCATTGGCATATCCACAGAGCTGCAGTAGTACATTGAGACACTTCTGGGCCCTCCAGTACACACAAAGAATGACGCATTCATGATGCATTCATCCACGTCACTGATGTACTGTCTGCCTCAGCTGGGACTGAGCTTGCTAGGACTCTGGGCCAAAATGACTTCCACATTTCAACACCGATCAATGATTTGTTTTTCTCTTTACATCTGATTGAATAAACCTCCAACGTTTAAGGACTTGAGTACATTAGCTAATCTGAATCTGCACAGAGCCATCAAGGGATAATGCAACACATATCATCTGTACTATTGGTGCTATCATAGAATTTCCACCATAAACTCAGATACACTTCCTCTCTCTCTAGCTGATCAGCTTCCACCAAACGATTCCATTGGGAGGCTCAAATCAATGTTCAATGGGCTACAAGACACAAGCATATTTTGAGGAATGTCGAAAAACGCTTAGCTCAGCACCTCAATCAGAGAATTATTTGAGATGATTAATAACCGTGTAGTGTATTTCGCCATCTGCACCGATAGGCCTCTGAACTGATCCATCTCCACTCGCACATCTGACCATAGAAAACCCTCTTTCCAGGTGCCAAGAGTTACACACACCGTTTACATAGAGCACAATTAAGAACTTTCCGCTGATAAGGGCCTCGCTCTCAAGCATATCTTCCTGCTTTCTCATGTTGGCTATTGTTTACGATTGACTCGCCACGGCCCAGATCAAGCACCAATGTGGATGTGCCAGGAAAGCGAGAGAACGGGCAAAGAAAAATGCACCGTAAAGAAGAGCAATGTAGGTGACACACTGAAACAGCCTTACTGTCTGCAGTGTCAGAGTTACGGATCAGGGGCTGTATGTATCAAGCATCTCAGAGTAGGAGTGCTGATCTAGGATCTAAAAGGCAAGTCAGCGCTCCTACTCTGAGATGCTTAATGGCCCCAGGAATACACCACCAGTAACTATGAGTGAGAATCAGAACTAATTGTACACACATATTATTCCATTGTAGGTGGCCTGGACATACTGTGCTAAATGTGAATCAATGATCAATAAAGGATCAATTATGCCCGATGATACACAGTAAAGACCGAGCATATGGTTTACGTCAAAAGACAGCAACTAGACGCGTTTTGAAGATTATTTCATTACTTAATCACTCTTTTATTCTGATTTGCCTGGTGTTTTGAAGATGATTTCATTACTTAATCACTCTTTTATTCTGATTTGCCTGGTGTTTTGAAGATGATTTCATTACTTAATCACTCTTTTATTCTGATTTGCCTGGTGTTTTGAAGATGATTTCATTACTTAATCACTCTTTTATTCTGATTTGCCTGGTGTTTTGAAGATGATTTCATTACTTAATCACTCTTTTATTCTGGTTGGGCCTGGTGTTTTGAAGTGGATTATGTTATCCTTTCTCCATCCTGTTGCTTGTCATTCGGCCCACCCCTGTTTTATCACTTACACTATCACCCAATGGCCTGATCATAAACTAGCCGTAAACTTGTCATTCTACACCCTGGAAGAAATGTAGGCCTAATGGAGTGATATTGGTACAACTAATATAATGGAGAACTTTAATAAAAGTAGCCCTACAGTGCCATCTTGTGTATGGGAATAAAAAGAGCAGGGTTCACATTTACCAGCAGTTTTGTTAGTTTTCACTCCTACCTCCACAGTACTTAATTTATAAAGCATCATGATGTAATATGTATCTATTAACTGTTTCTATGGTATTTATGAACACTCTATAATAGATTATGCATAGAGTCTTTTCTGTCTCTCCTCCAGACAGTTATTGGCCATTTAATATAAACAGACATAGTGTATCATAAAAAGCAGTACGTCTCTAATGGTAGGACAGGCAGGACTGTTCAATAAGCACTGACTGTTGAACACAGCTAACATTGGCCTGGCCGGGCCGCTGGGTTGTCTGTGTTACTGGATCAGGCGAGTTCTCCTTCCTCTGAGAATCACGTGACTATGAGTAGTGTTGCCACAGCCCCAGCTCGCACCGCACACCCGCCCCCGGAGAGAAGGAAAACAACATGCGATAGACTAGAGGCTGGAGGCTTCCTCTTCCATGAATGACTGAGGAACAATACTCATTGATAACATATGTTTTCTCTTACCCCTGTATAAATGTGTATGACATGTATACATGAATTATGGAAAAATACAACAAGGTACCTTACCAATATACAGTATGAGAGCAAAGGTTATTGGTGATGAACGAATGATGTTACTATACCCTTCCCAAATACCATCACCTGACACTCATATTAAAATGCATTACATCCATATAGGTATAGGCATTTGTTCTATTGAACTTTAAAAAAAATCTAGCTCATTATATGAAGAAATAATAAACATATTAAACATCATCATTATGACTACCTATCAACGGTACCATTTTCATAATTTAGTATTATCCACTAGTTATTAGTAGCCTATTGTAGCTTAGTCGCCTATGTTTAGTTGACTAATAGTAATAGTATTCTGATAGTAGTAATAACGTTAGTAGTAGCCTTATAGCAGGCGTGTAGACCTTACATGTGGGCTAATCCAAATGTCCATATACTTTAAAGTCGCACGCTTTTTTTCCCCAGTCCAGCGACCAAGCACAGAGTGATCATAATAAAGACGTCACTCTCTAACTGAGCCAGTTAAGTGCGCAGCTTTTAACTGTACAACTTCAATTTCAGCATGCTTGCGGACGACATAGGAATCTTCGGATCCCATCGGCGTGTGAACCCAAATACACGGACCCTATTATTTTCTCCGCGTCCGTAGCGAAGAAATCCGTATTTTATGGTGGATTTCAAACGGGGAGTTCAACGCTTTAGTGGCGAGCTCAAGTCGCTACAAATAAGAGGACACGAGGATCCTTAAAGGTATTTCTAACTGCGACACTGTATCAAAACTGAACATGTGTGCGCGCATCCCAGAGAAGCGCATTAGAAATATCACATTATAATGTTATTGTTTGGGCGTGAAAGCTGTCCATTGCGTAAAACGAACATAATTGAAATGGATAGGCGATGCATCAACGTCTGTGACTTCTGTTATCGACTGTTGGTGTAGGATTCTAAGGGTGTAGGATTCTAAGGAAGGCTAATGCCTGGTACGGTTGATACGACTCGTTTGCCCTGAAAACGAAAAGCCTTTACGCAGCGCGGCATTTATTTTGCTTCTCACCAATCCCACAACATTTTTGTGGGATAGGGTTATAGAATTCTGCAGAAGAGGTTATGAAATCCTAGAAAAGTGTACTACGCACTTAGCTGCTCTGTTTTCATATTGGTTTTCAGAAGAGAAACGCCCACTTTTACGAATGTTGTATGTGTAAGGGAGAACGTGTTTTTCAGACTGCCATTTGGTCTAGGTATATGACAAGTTTGACGTGCTTGAGGTTTCACTTTATTATAGGCCCGTTATTTTATGATTCCGTTGTTCTAGTCCCACATGATAAGATTACGAATGGCACATTATAGCGCTGACCAGGATGCACTGGAAGGTGTTTTTTTAAGCCTTTTTTAATGCAGTCCTTGGTGCTTTTGCTAACAGAAGGGGGCGGTGGTTCGCTCACGCACAAGCATGCAGAAGTTTGAGTCATGCGTTTCGTTTGACTGTGTGAGTGTGTGTGTGTGTGTGTGTGTGTGTGTGTGTGTGTGTGTGTGTGTGTGTGTGTGTGTGTGTGTGTGTGTGTGTGGGGGGGGGGGGCTGAATCACTTCTCTTACGGGAAGCTCTTGGAAAATTACTTTTCCAATTGCCATTGATGTTATCACATCCCAGATCCAAGTAAAACGTGTTTTTGGAGTTAGGCACAACCAATTCACACACCACACTCACACCAACAGCGATATCCTCCTTTTAATACTACTTCTAACAACACAAAAACTGACCCTGAAGAATTGGTGAAATAGAAAAGTGTTCTTTAGCATGACTGACCAGGGCACTTCCATGTGTTTTGTATTTGTGTCAGTGCCAGTAACTCCATTCATTTATATCATTGTGCAGGACCATGGAGGAGGCCCCTGTCTCAGACCCAGTCCCGGCCCTGATCCCAACCCCAACACCTTGTCCTGCCTCCAACATACCCTCCCGTAGCCTGTTGGAGTGGAGGAAGAGGGTGAAGTCTGAGTACATGCGCCTCCGTCAGCTGAAACGCTTTAAGAATGCAGAGGAGGTCAAGGTAAGGATAATGAGAGAGATCGTGTGTATAGGTATTACAAACTCTTCTCATATTTCCTGTCATTTCCAGGCCTTGTTCATGTCCAACCGGCAGAAGATAGAGGAACGTACCAACCTTCTGAACGAGGAGTGGTCCAAGCTGAGGATCCAGTCAGTTCCCCTGTCTACCCCAGGTGGAGCGCTACCCGGCAAAAAGGTGAGCGAGACAAAAGGATAGAGAGACATACAGTAGGAGGCGACGCATCACATTGTCTGGCTTATCCAGACAAAGCAACGATTTCCTGTGCCAGTGAACCTCGTAGCTGCGCTTGCAATAGCTCTTATGAAACGGGAGAGTCTAGCAGATGCAACAATAGCAACAAATTCATCTCGCATTGATGTCCTCAGATGGATTTATAGCTCTCAACAGGAATACATCCAAAATCATTTCGGAGAATTGAAACAAGACCACTTTCTCTTAGTCACAGATGGACAGAATCACTTAGTGCTTAAATATGAGGTTGTAACGAGTCTGCACCAAATACATAAATACATGTAATTTTGTATTTGAAACATTCAATTGAAATACTTTAGAATTCCTTTCATTCCTATGGAGGACTGCTCCTACTGCAGAGTGCCAATATGGCCGACCGGTGGCTTCGAAGCCTCTCAATGGCCAATACATAGCACCAGCAATCCAGCAGTTGTAGACATTGTTGGTCTGCACGCATTTGAATGGTGTCTCTGGATTGCCCAGAGAATGTTTGTATGATCACATTTATTTTACAGTTATAAGAAAGGTGAAATCTTACAGTAAGTCGTTTCTAATTTGATTGTTACTATATTTAGAAAGTATTTCAGTAATTTCAAGCCCTATTGTGCCACTTTTGTTGAATAAGAAAAAAATCATATCAGATTTTTCATAATATTTGTGCAATGTACTTGAGTTTGTACACCTTTATAAGTTTAGTACACCTTCATAAGGTTAGTTCTAGACCTTTCAACATTTTTGCAGCACTACCAGTTATTATTTATGGCCATCTCATGAAGAAGATTTACTTTTGTGTATGTGTATTTAAGGGGAAATCTACATTTTGGCCATTAACTAACCCTTTAAAGCCCATTCTGACTCCTGCCTCATTAACCAGGCCAGGGTCTGCTCTCCCACCAGGACGACAGAGGACTGTGATGTTTCATCCCTTTTCAGGGAGATGCTGAGCTGCCAAAAAGGGTTCATGAGGCGGCCTTACTGAGGCCAATAACTAAACTCTCTCAGAACCTATGATGAAAACAGCCTGGAGGCAGACAGAGCAGCATCTTGTGTTCCTGAAATTCTCACTATGCTCTTCTCTATTGTCTTGGTATTTGTTTCCTAGTTCATTTCAGAGTAGTGTCAGTGGATATAGCATTGTCTTTATCCATTTGGGTAATAGTAGCCCACTTGTTGGTTATAATCCAGTGTTGGTCTGTCCTCATACTCCCCCATCTGTCTCTGGCCCAATCACAGTTGTGCATGGTGGAGTTTGGCTTCCCAGCGTTTAAAGCTCAGGCGGTTGCCATGCGGCCCCTGACGACCGTGGCAGGAATCCCCTTCATGTACTCCTGGTCCCCTCTGCAGCAGAACTTTATGGTATGGGGATTTCTCGACAACACACACATTCAGTATACACTACCGGTCAAAAGTTTTAGAGCACCTACTCATTCAAGGGTTTTTCTTTATTTTTACTATTTTCTACATTGTAGAATAATAGTGAAGGCATCAAAATGATGAAATAACAGATATGGAATCATATTGTAACCAAAAAAGTGTTAAACAAATCAAAATATATTTTATATTCTTCAAATAGCCACCCTTTGCCTTGATGACAGCTTTGCACACTCTTGGCATTCGCTCAAACAGCTTAAACTGGAAAGCTTTTCCAACACTCTTGAAGAAGTTCCCACATATGCTGAGCATTTGTTGGCTGCTTTTCCTTCTCTCTGCGGTCCGACTCATCCCGAACCATCTCAATTTGGTTGAGGTCCGGTGATTGTGGAGGCCAGGTCATCTGATGCAGCACTCCATCACTCTCCTTCTTGGTAAAATAGTCCTTACACAGCCTGGAGGTGTGTTAGGTCATTGTCCAGTTGAATACTATATTATGGATACTATATTATTCCATATGTGTTATTTCATAGTTTTGATGCCTTCACTATTATTCTACAATGTAGAAAATAGTGCAAATACAGAAAAACCTGCATCACATCCAGCCGTGATTTGGAGTCCCATAGGGTGGCGCAAGATTGGCCCAGCATTGTCCGGGTTTGGCCGGGGTAGGCCGCCATTGTAAATAAGAATTTGTTCTTAACTGACTTGCCTAGTTAAATAAAATTTAAAAAATTTAAAATGGTTTCCTAGGTGGAGGATGAGACGTTCCTCCATAACATCCCCTACATGGGAGACGAGGTGTTGGAGCAGGACGAGGCCTTCCTGGAGGAGCTCATCGACAACTATGACGGTGTCCATGGAGACAGAGGTGACCTGCCTACCTACCTAGACTAGGGATATCATCCTTTCTGTCCTGTTTTCATTACGCACACTGTCAGTCTGATCTATCACAGAGTGATATTATTGGAGACGTGGGGGTTAGGCGGGCTCCAGGAGGTCATCGGTACAGTACGTGCGTTGCTGTGTGCTGCTGGGGAAATCTTAATTGTTTAGGGGATATGTGCTGACGTATATTGCATGATGTCATCAGTAGGTGCTGACATGTTTGCCTGTGTGGTTTGTCTCCCAGAGGGAGGGTTCATCAACGACGAGATCTTTAAAGAGTTGGTGGAGGCCTTGAGCCAGTACTCAGACCAGGAGGAGGAAGAGGAGGAGGCGGAGGAGAAAGGGGGGAAAGAGGAGGAGGAGAAAGGGGTGAGGAAGAGCGCTGGGGAAGGGACTGAAGAGGCAAAGGTGGGGCCCACAGCCTTCTTCAGGAGGAAGAGGAGGAGTGTCATAGAGGGTGAGTGTCCTCCAGAGTCTTTTGACTGAAAGATGTAACCACATCTAACACAGTTGTTCATGTCTCCTAGATGTGATTGGATGCTTATCTAACAAAAGGCAATACGTGTTGTTTTCTATATGAGAGTCACTGGTGTTACTATGCTGGACTATCTTATTTGTATTTGCTATAGACTTGTCCTCTTACTCTTATCAGTGGCATGAGAGAAGAGCGGGTACAGGTCAGGTGATCACTGTGACTGTGACCCCATGTTGTACAGGAGCCAGCAGGTTGCTCTGTCCCAGCACGGTGGCACTGCCTGGCATTGTTTACATAGAGACTGTCCCAGTCCCAGGGGGGAACATGGAGGGGGGAACATGTTTGGTCATAACACCAATACAATACGACCAGGTTCTGGTTACAAGGCCCTTTGACCTCTTGCACATAGAGAGCACCAGGGATTATGGGAACTGGTGGTGGTGGGGGGGGGGTGACACTCACATTGAGAGATACTGTGGCATCAGACACTGTCACTCAGTGTCAGAACATATCAGTATGACAAACACTCATTGGTACTCTCTCAATACACAGAGCACATGGACAAACAGTCCTTCTCAATAGGCTCGGGACTTTTCTATCGTTCCAATATGATTGCTTACATGGCAAAAAAGTGCAAATACAATTACGTCTCAATGGGAAATTGGAACTAGAAAAGGGGTGGTTGAGTTGCTAATTATCTGCTCTTTGCTTTTCTTCTCACTACCTTCCTTAGTGAGGGATTTGGCTGCCAAAAAGAAGATCCCGCATGATAAGATATTCACGGCCATCGCCTCGATGTTCCCCTACAAGGGTACGACGGAGGAGCTGAAGGAAAAGTAAGAAAAGTGCCCAACAACTGTGCTGTGCTTAGCCGAGCGTTGCTTAGTGTTCACCATGGAGATGGGAGCTCTCAGGGAGATGCTAATAATGCTCTCTGCCCTCTCTCCTCACACTCAAAGGAAAGTTGTTGCACCCCCGTCTGAAAGGGCTTTTTCTTATAAAATACAGCAAACTAAACACTCTCATCCAAATCCACCTGCAAATGAGCATATGCCAGGGGTCGGCAACAGGACCCACAAAGTTTTTAGTAAAACAAAGAATGATGTTTTGTTTTTCGTAAAAAAGAGAAGGACTGTAAAATTACCAGGAATTCAGCAAAATATTTGTTTAATTTAGGAAATTTGTTCCCAAGTATTTCCACCAAAAAAAAAAATGTTTTTGACTTGATCATCTCTCAATGTAAGGTATGAAATTGTTCCGGCCCCCCAACCATCCGCTCTGACAAACATTGTCCAGCGGCAGAATCTAGTTGCCTACTCCTGGCATAGGCCTACTTGAGTCAGAATACAGCTACTTACTGTAGTTTCCCACTTCTACTGTATATCATGCCATATACCATGCTCATACAAAATACAATCCTAATACAAAGTTATGTTATGCATGGTAAGGCTATGTTTTGTTTTATCCCCTTCCCCAAATGGCACCACCCTAGGTACAAGGACCTCCTGGAGCCCCCCAGCCCGGTAAAGCTGCCCCCCCTCTGCACCCCTAACATAGACGGGCCGTTCGCCAAGTCTGTCCAGCGGGAGCAGTCCCTACACTCCTTCCATACGCTGTTCTGCAGGCGCTGCTTCAAATACGACTGCTTCCTCCACCGTAATGTGTCCTATGGGTTTACTCTTTTCTCTCACTTTCTGTATCTCTCTCTCTCTCTCTCTCTCTAACTCTCTCTCTCTCTCTAACTCTGTGTTTTTAACCTATTGACATCTGTCAACATGTGGCTTTTCCTCTGGATTTCTGTTTTTATTTTTTCTATCTGTCTCACTCAGACTCTCTTGGAATCAACACATCTCTAGTGTTATAATACATGCATTATTACTAGCCAGGACAAACATATTTTCACGATTTCACTAATATCATCAAAATCAATGAATCGTAGCACGTTTTTGGGCTCATTCAGTAGTTTTTACCCGATAAAGTAGAATTCAGTTTAAAAATCATTTTCAAAGTACCGTTTGTATTCCCTAAAAAAAAGATTGAAAATGACACTTGTTGCTGCTTCTTGTTGTCATGGCTTTTTGATTTATGGCCGAGTGTTAAAACACCGGTTTTAAATATCCAAATTCATAATCAATATGCTGAAATACTTGTGATATTTTGAAGACCAGTACATAAAAGTTACACACGTGTCACACATGTTCAGGATACTTGTATTTTGCTAAAAGGTTAGTGTGTTGGGCCAGTAACCGAAAGGTTGCTGGATCGAATCCCCGAGCTGACAAGGTAAAAATCTGTCATTCTGCCCCTGAGCAAGGCAGTTAACCAACTGTTCCCCAGGCACTGAAGGATGTCGATCAAGGCAGCCCCCCGCACCTCTGTGATTCAGAGGGGTTGGGTTAAATGTGGAAGACACATTTCAGTTGAATGCATTCAGTTGGACAACTGACTAGGTATCCCCCTTTCCCTAAATTAGCACCTTACAAACTGCACACATACTAATATTTACAGAGCGGTCACTCAAGAATGGAATTGATGAGCTTGTACTACTGTAATCAATAAGCGCACGCATATTAATCACTCACATCGATATCATATTGAAATCAATAGAACTGGGACAATTACCATGGCGATATGTACCATTAGCACTCTTCTACCAGACAAACCTCAATGAACCTGGGTATACAACATATATATGTCGAATGATGACAACCTGTCGTAGCCATTTATCAACTTATTTCTCTGTGAGAAAATGATTTTGGTAGATGACCAATACGGAAAAGGAAACATTTTTTGGGTCTGGATAATTTCATCAAATCACCACCTCATCATCAGTTTCTAATAGCAACAGGGGTTGGTTTTCATTTGAATGATAGCTTAACCCTCAAATCCATTCATTCATGTAATGCCAGAGCGCCCAATTCTTTTCTAGCCACCGTGGTCTGAAAATGACAGCTGCGTTCTAATGCCCACAAAGGACTAGTGTGTATAAAAACAGTGGCAGTGTCCAAAATATCTGATTATCAGCTGTTGTCAAACACACGTCGGTCTCAAAATGATTCTCTTCCTCAATAGTGGAATAATAGATGAAAACCCCAAATTAGTATGACATCCTGGCATTTAAAGCATACAACATTTTCAACATTTAAAATACTATAAAACGTTCTATTTTTGCATACCCAAAATGGCTACTATTTAGAACAAGTATGGGTATTGATCTGTTTTAAGCAATCGATTTTATGAGATCATGATGACTATAAACTGTAATACTACTATCACCCATCTGAGATAAAAAAGGATGTGTATTTCCTGCAATTCTTGTGTGGTAAAAACGTTACTATGTGTGATGTAGTAACACATTCTGTCCACCATTGGAAATTAGCATAATGTAACCTAATTAAATATGTCAAAGTAATTCAATATTTTAATATATGATAATAGTAAATGTAGCAGACTCACACATTGTTACAACAATGACACATATTTCTTCCTACTTTAACCATGGAGAGAATTTATATGCTCCTAAACTCAATTTAACCAGGCGCTCTAGACTAGTGTTCATAGGGTCTGTGCAGCAGGCAAAATGTTTTACGTCCCTACTATTACTGTACTTCTAACATACAGTATATTGTTACCATCAGTATACTAATAGTATGTGTCTTTCCAGCTTTTCACGCTACGCCCAATGTTTACAAGAGGAAGAGCAAGGAGATTCGCATGGAGACAGAGCCCTGTGGTCTGGACTGCTTTCTGCTACAGGTGTGCTCAGATCCTCTACATGTCCTCTGTCTTTAACTGCCCGACAACAGACAGACAAGCCAATGATGGCGCTCCGATCCATTCATCCCTTCTTTAACACTCTTCTATCTCTTCATTTCTGTCCCTCTTTTCCTCTCTCCCTCCTCTAAAGAAAGGGGCCAAAGAGTTTGCGGATCAGGAGATGCTGCGCTCCCAGAGGTCCCGGCGGCGGCGGAGACAGCCACGCCCTCCCAGCTCCAGCTGCCCTGGTCCGTCAGGCACCACTGAGGAGGCCAAGGAGGTGGATAGTGACCACGAGACCACCAGCTCCTCAGGTAGCTTGGGGAAACACAAGCATTATAAGGGACAAGACAGACCAACACAAACGTCAGGGGTGCGCAGTAGAGCAGCTGCTGGGTGTCGACAAACAGGGGCGGTTCAACATGTAGAATCGTTGGGAAATGAACAGAAAATGGCGACCGATGTTCTGTGGTCAGAGGCGATAGGACGCCCACCCACTGCGCATGGCCGACGTTCATGTTAGTCTGTCTGGTCCGTAAGTACTTTAAGAGACAATTATGGGAAAGACAAGCTTCTAAAGTACTACTCATAGGTTTCACCTGCGTCACTCGGTCGTGTCATGCATCTAAAGTCAATCTGGCGACATCAAAATGATGACAAGGTTTGGATTTATTTGCCTTCTTTTTTAGTTGCATTGTATTTCTAAGCCACTGTAATTCCCCAGCTAGCAGTGAGGAATCTGCCCAGAGCGGTCCTCTTCCGGGCGTCCGGAACTGATTGAATTGGCCCGGAATCGGGTGTCGGACTCGGCCCAGAATCAAAATGAATGACTGCCCAGAATCGGCCCAAGTACATCAGGTCTTTTCCATCTACCAGAATTCAGCTGACTTTGCCGGCACCTTACCATACCTTACCATACACCTGGTGCCCGTGTCAGCGTGCATGTGCCTGGTCTGCCACGGAGGTCACTACACAAGGACATCCCGGACAGCCAAACCCTCCCTAACTTTGAAGATGCTGGGCCAATTATGCGTCGCCTCATGGGTCTCCCGGTCGCGGCCTGTAGTAACGAGGTTTTCATTACGATGCAGTGTCTTAGACCGCTGCGCCACTCAGGAAGCTCCATCCACAAAGTTTTTAATGTTTATCAATTGCCTTGCACAAAGTATCAAAATACTACAACGGGCTCTTAAATAATTTAATTTAAATGTTAATTGTATTTTTTGATCACAGAAACAATGAGAAAATAATGAAATGTTTTGCCTGAGAGTAACCTCAATCGTCCTGAGCCCCAAGTAATACATTTGAGCCAGATAACTCACACCGGAATCGTCCTGAGCCCCAAGTAATACATTTGGGCCAGATAACTCTCACCGGAATTGGCCTGAGCCCCAAGTAATACATTTGGGCCAGATAACTCACACCGGAATCGGCCTGAGCTCCAAGTAATACATTTGGGCCAGATAACTCACACCGGAATCGGCCTGAGCCCCAAGTAATACATTTGAGCCAGATAACTCACACCGGAATCGTCCTGAGCCCCAAGTAATACATTTGGGCCAGATAACTCTCACCGGAATTGGCCTGAGCCCCAAGTAATACATTTGGGCCAGATAACTCACACCGGAATCGGCCTGAGCTCCAAGTAATACATTTGGGCCAGATAACTCACACCGGAATCGGCCTGAGCCCCAAGTAATACATTTGGGCCAGATAACTCTCACCGGAATCGGCCTGAGCTCCAAGTAATACATTTGGGCCAGATAACTCACACCGGAATCGGCCTGAGCCCCAAGTAATACATTTGGGCCAGATACCTCACACCGGAATCGGCCTGAGCCCCAAGTAATACATTTGGGCCAGATAACTCACACTGGAATCGGCCTGAGCCCCAAGTAATACATTTGGGCCAGATAACTCACACCGGAATCGGCCTGAGCCCCAAGTAATACATTTGGGCCAGATAACTCTCACCGGAATCGGCCTGAGCTCCAAGTAATACATTTGGGCCAGATAACTCTCACCAGAATCAGCCTGAGCCCCAAGTAAACATTTGGGCCAGATAACTCACACCGGAATCGGCCCGAGCTCAATCCCCGCATCCTAGCCATATGCAATACTGCCGAAGGCGGACTCTCAGCCGGAATCGGCCCAGAACCACTGTGCTAGCTGGGGCACTTTTGATTATATTTTCGTCAGCGCTCATTGACAATACATCGATCAGTCCAAAACGAACGTTCAAAACAATATTGTGACGAAACATGCAACCCATGAATAGGAGACTGCCAGCTTCCTATCTTCTAAGGTAGGAGAACACTAATTCCTCAGCTGCTACGGTACCACAGTATATCTGTCATACCTCAGTGTATTAATGACAGAATGGTTCGACTAAGTTCCCCATAACGCTCATCTGACAGAATGGTTCGTGTGCTGAATGCAGTTCATCAGAAAAGAGAACATTGGCTGAAGAAGATTTTTTTTTAAAACCCATTCACTCTCACTCGCTCTCCAAACACAAGAATCCAACCATGGGTTTCAGTTCCAAAACCAATAGATTCTTCACTCAGCCTCTCCCCCTGGGTTTCCTCTTTCTGTTGACAGACTCATGTGGAGAACAGTGGGAGAGAGAAAGAGCAATCTACTCAGGCTCTCGTTTTCTCTGTCTTAATCATTCACTCAGTCTCTCTACTGTCTCTCTCTTGCATTCAGCTTGGAAGGAACTAATATCTGTACTGTGATGTCACTGCAGCTCTTCATTTTGAAGATAGACTACTGACTTAAGCTGGTGGCCCAGCGGCCGTCCCCTCTAGCTCAAATCATGTGTAAAAACAGATTGATGAGCGGACTAATAAGCATTCCCCAGTCATAGCATGTGGTCACAATAACACAGCCTTGAACCTGTTGCCAAGCAACATGTTGCTCTCTGCCTTTGGCAGTGGGTGTATGTGCATGGCAGTGGGTGTATGTGCATTAGTCTCAAATGCCCCCCCCCCCTCCCCTGTGTGTTTGTCTGTGTGCGTGCGCATGTGTGTGTTTTTGGGTACGGTCAGAGAGCAACTCTCGCTGTCAGACCCCCACCAAGCTGTCCCCGGGGGAGGAGCACGGGGAGCAGGTGGAACCTCCTGTCCAGTGGAGTGGGGCTGAGGAGTCTCTGTTCAGAGTGCTGCACGGAACCTACTACAACAACTTCTGCTCCATCGCTCGCCTCATCAGCACCAAGACCTGCAAACAGGTGAACCACCAAGAACACCCACCAGATGTTCATATACTCTATTGATACACCAATTAAAGCAAGTCTCCTGGCCAACACGCTAATGACCAAAACACATTACAGACTAGTACAGACCGACAAGATAACGAAGTGGTGCTGTGACTGTGTTGTAGTGTGTTGGCATTGATACAAGTGTCGTAACACATAATACTGTGTGGAAAATTGGGATGATTACAAATGGAATGTAAACAACATGCGGAGTCATAAATTAGGACTTTTACGACATGTACATGACAGCTTTGTTATTCTCTGAGACGCTGTCACGGTCTCCGGGCTCAGACGGCTTATAGCGAACGGATCCCTTCTGAGCTGAGGTATTGTGGGGATGTTATGTGTCTCTAATATGGGGGAGTTATGGGAGTATTGTATGGGGAACATATTAGGCCTTCTAATCAGATTTGCAAAGCTATTGAGAGACACGTTCCAATCCTCCAAAACCAAAACAGAGAGACAAAGACCGAGAAACAAAGAGAGCGAAGCGCGACGACAGAGATCCGCCACAGACGTTACAAAGTAGCTTTGCCCCCTGCAGCAGCATCCCGGCCCCCAACACAACGCCAGTGTGACTCTATAGCATGGCCCTGTTATCCCTCAGAGAGCCTGTGGTTTGGCTGGATGGAAACACCGCTGCTACGAGCTTCCCAGTCCCTCCCTCTGCGTAATGTGTGTCTGTCTGTTTTAGGGAGGAAGCCAAATCTGTTTTTTTGGCAGGCAGAAGTGGTTTGGGGCTTTGCGGGTGTGTGTGGGGAGTGGGGAGTGGGATGGCGGGGAGGTGTGTGTGTGTGTGTGCATTACGCTGAGATGGTGGTGGGTTCTGATAGGGGAGGAGAGGGCCGTGTGTTTTATGGAGTAATCACATGCAGCGATGCGCTTCCCAGCTTAATTTGAGAGGCACTCAACTACACAATGGGACCAATTCCAGAACCACACAACATTCTGCACCGTTGTGGATAGTTGCCTCATATCGTGTCGTGTATGCGCGGACAAATATGCCTGCATGTGTGTGTTCCCTCTCTTCTTCAGGTGTATGAGTTTGCTGTGAAAGAGGTCCTGATCCATCGTGTTCCGTTGGAGGATGGTGGCAACTCCCCTCAGAAGAAGAAGAGGAAGCACAGGCAAGATGGCCGCCGACTTTTACACTCACTCCCTCCCCGTCCCTGTTGCAGCATGACCTCATAGGAATGGAGTGAGAATGGACCCTGATACACAGATCAGTGGGAGAAAAAGATTAAACCGTGCAGAAAATGAAAAGAACTGCTCTTTTTCAAATACCTTTGTACAGAAATAGACATGATTATTGATAGTGTTTTTCATTTGATTCTGTAGGTTATGGGCAAAGATACAGCTCAAGAAAGGTGAGTTCTTCACTTGACTGAAGTATTGAAATAGTCAAATTAACGTTGTCAAATGCATTTCTTATACACTAATTCAGAATGATGTGTCTGCTCATTGTATAATTAAAACCTTTGTCCTCTCTAGATAACTCATCCAATCAGGTGTACAACTACCAGCCATGTGACCACCCGGACCACCCATGTGACAGCTCCTGTCCCTGTGTGATGACCCAGAATTTCTGTGAGAAGTTCTGCCAGTGTGAGCACGAGTGTGAGTGTCACCTTACCCAAACACACATCCACTGCTACCACCATGTCCTAACACACACACCACTTCCCAACCCGGAGAGACCATTTGCAGAAGTCCAAAACATATCAGTGTGAAAACAGACATATTTCAACACATACTGAACATTCCTTCCACTCAACTGACTGGGGTAAATGTGTGCTACAATTACCTGTACTGACAGCGAGAGGTTTCACAGCTCAACTCTGTAATGGGAATAGGAATGTGTTCACAGGACAATTCTGCTGAAGACTAGCTCTCTTTCACTCGGTGGATGAAAAGGCCCTTTTGACAGGCCAGAATAGACAGTGGAACAGTGTGTAAGACGATCCTCCTCCTCACTGTGTGTTCGCAGGATAAGCTGTCCTCTGGCAGGCAGGGTTTGGTTAGCTGCATGGGCATCTGTTCAGCATGGGGCCGTGTTCACAATGCTCTGACACATTCATCCCAGGAGAAATGAGCCTGAACCGCTGTGCCCACGCACTTCCACAAATGGCCACAGGGCGGAAGGAAGGAATGTTGAGAGAGAGAGAGAGAGCTTGGCTCTCAATCCACAGCTTTGGCTCATTTTGTGTTCTAATAGAAATACAGTTCTCCCTCCCCTTCCCTGGTTTTGACAGGAAGCAGCGTATGGAGGGTTTAATGTGTGAGCTCCACAGCCCTGGAGAGGAATCAAAGAGATGTGACAGGCACAGTGCCTGAGCTACAACATCCATCCCTACATTTATACGAGACCGACCGCTACGACTGAACACTGCTCGGTGATGCGCACACACACACACAGCCACACAGCCACACAAACTGTAGGGAAGAAGACTTAGGAAGGAGGAGAGACAAGACTAATGTTACTGCTCTACTTATGGAGTATTGTCCTCCAGCTAAACCTGTTGGAGAGGAGAGGGACATTTTAAGTTGTCTGCTGCTCGTTTTCCTTCTTCCTCTGCCCGGAAGGCTTTCCATTACTCTCAGCACAGCTGTATTTCAGCATAGCTGCCAGCAGAGGTCAGTGATTGATGAGTTACATTACAGAGCAGCAGCTTTTTTACCGTTGAGGCAGCGTTCATTAATGAAAATGCAGTTGCCGTTCGCCACGCAGCCACAGAGAATTCTGTTACAAAGTAGTTCCCTAGTCCACTGAGGCGTGTAACTCATACGGACTCTCTGTTACCGCAGTATGTTTCTATGCTGTTTCTAAAAGTGACTATAAACCTCTCCGCTGAACGTTCCCCTGTCTGACTCTGAACACTACCCTGGGGTTTTACATTGTTCTCCAGGCCAGAACCGTTTCCCGGGCTGCCGCTGTAAGACCCAGTGCAACACCAAGCAATGTCCCTGCTACCTGGCGGTGAGGGAATGTGACCCAGATCTGTGTATGACCTGTGGAGCCGCGGACCACTGGGACAGCAAGGTCGTCTCCTGCAAGAACTGCAGCATCCAAAGGGGGCTCAAGAAGGTAGGCCAGTGGGTCATGTTCCAGTCCAAAGGAATAGAAAATAGCCGATGATGAGCTGTATCTGAATTCAGGTCGGAGTCAGAACCCATATTAACATGCTTATGACTTGTTGAGTAATAAAAGGCACAGTTGTATTATTCTGGTGTTGTCTTGTCATTTTGCCTAAATGTCAGCCAACTTTAACCTCTGACCTCTCCCAGCACCTCCTGCTTGCCCCCTCAAACGTGGCAGGGTGGGGCACCTTCATCAAAGAGTCCGTTCAGAAGAATGAGTTCATCTCAGAGTACTGTGGAGAGGTGAGGCTACATAAAACTGTTGAACGTAGCTTTCTTTATCATGTAATGGGGTATAGTTGGGTGTGGGGTTTACACGGTATCAGTATGCGTTTGTATGAATGCCTTTGTGTTAATGTATAAAACATTTAGTCTGACCATCACACTCTGAAACTGTCTGTGTCTGCAGCTAATCTCGCAGGATGAGGCGGACCGACGGGGGAGGATCTACGACAAATACATGTCCAGCTTCCTCTTCAACCTGAACAATGGTAATAATGACTCCTCAACACACTGATGATGCACAGTTAACCCTTTAAAGGACATCACCGTCGCTGTGTTCTGTGATCGCTGAGCTGACACTGTTCCTGTAAATGTCTCAACAGACTTTGTCGTGGACGCCACAAGAAAAGGGAATAAAATCAGATTTGCGAATCACTCGGTGAACCCAAACTGCTACGCTAAGGGTAGGATCACAGACAAATACAAAGCCTGTTTTGTGGAATGATTTGGTTTGGTGACGTGCACAAATCAATGATGTGATGGCTGTTGTTGCAGTGGTCATGGTGAATGGAGACCACCGCATCGGGATCTTTGCCAAACGGGCTATCCTACAGGGGGAGGAGCTCTTCTTCGACTATAGGTAGAGCCTTGTGGCCATGGGAACACTGGAGTCTTCGATACAATACGGTATCGCAGTCCTTCTTTGGTTGTCTCTGATATTTGTGGGATGACATGCATTTTTTTTTACACTGATGCTTCACACTGTCCTGACTCTCTCTCTCCTGCCCCTTACAGGTACAGCCAGGATGATGCCCTGAAGTATGTGGGCATAGAGAGAGAAGTCGACATGGCCTAGCATTAACCTGCTGCATTTCAGCCCCCTGCACTGACCCCTTGCTGACTGACCCCCCCCTCCCCCCACCACCTGGTAATGCTTCTGCTCCTCCCCACATTGCCACAACAAACAGAAGCTCTATTGGCCTCTGTGAAACATTCACCGTAATGGAGGAGAATTAAAATCCCTGATCTATGTTACTGACTAGTCCCCCATTGACAACGGTGCTGAGCGGTTTTCTTCTCCCTTGGTGACAATTTCCTCCTGCTACCACATCAGTGAAATCACTTCCTCTCTGTATGAAGCACTTCCCCATTGCTTTATCACTCACCTAGCGAAAACTGTGTACGTGAAGCATCTGGAACGAAACAAGCAATTAGAATGGCAACAAAAACCTACTATCTACAGTATATATTCATTGTATCGCTTATACTGTACCATCAGCCTCACGGCATTGTTGTTATTTTCAACATGAACACATGCTGTGTGTTATTCTCTCTGTATTTTTGTTACTGTACTCACATCTATTAACTATTGCTTGTCCTCTCAATGAGCAACGCTAGCTTTTAGCCTACAGTGTATCTATTAACAGTGCAAGACAGCGCACGTGTTGTCTTTTGGTTTAAAACTCTAAGCACATTAGCAAGATAAATGAGCTTTTATTTTCAAATGCAGCTCTATGTAGGAACTCAGTATCCTGTCATGCTAACTTTCCTGTTACTCAGAAGAAGCCTCTTCCCGGTAGCTTTTGGAGGCAATGCTGAACTCATGATAATGCTAAAGCTCTGTATCTGACCTGTCTCTGTGTTTATAGCATCAACACCACCCCCTTCATACATAGTGAAATAACTTACTGTGCATTTATATCAATGTTCTTCAAAAAAAATATGCCGTACCGTACGAGAAACCGACTAACTGAATGTGAACTCTGAAGTGGTGGTTGACGGGAGATCTCATTCCTCCTTTAGTTTGACAACTAGTCACCTGTGCCATTGGTACTCAGTGATACGTGTACTTAATGAAGCATTTGCCATTCAGTTTACATGAGCGTCAGCTCTTCTAACTCCAAAAGACTATATCCGTGTATAAGAACCATGAACACTATAGTCTCCCCTGAAAAAGCTGTAAGTGCCAAATGAATCTAAACTGAAAGAGGAGGGTTGTCATTATGATGTTTGTACTGTATATAATGGACAGGACTGTGTTACAGGTAAACATTTTACGGTTCTACTCGTCACGGGAAAATAAGATAGGAAAAATAACATTTTTTGACAATTTCAATTTTCAAGTGCCCCACTTGGATGTTGTGTACTTACAACCATCCATCTGATCATGTTGTCACACTATATAAAAGTGAATTGTGGAACTGACATCCAGGTCTGATATTCACCCAGGATTTTATCCTTAAGTCCAAAACATTAACACCCATGAGAAGATGAGATCTTTCTGCACGGAGGTGACTGAAACTATGTGGAATTTATTGTTATGTACAACTTATGCCTATGAAAATAAAACTTTTAACTTTATACATTATTACAATATGCATCTTGTCATTGAGTACCATTGTCAGTCAAGAGATATTTCTGGATTCCTCCAGTGTTTAAATGTGGAAGTGGGGGAGTGCTATTTGGGGGGTGGGGGGCTAGGATGAGTCAGGGTTGAACATACCCTAGCCTCAACCACAACCCTAAATTTAGCCTCAACCACTGCCCTAACCCTAGCTTCTTGTCCACATCCCGGTTCAACACTAATTCTCAACCCTAACCCTAGCTTCTTGTCCACATCCCGGTTCAACACTAATCCTCAACCCTAACCCTAGCTTCTTGTCCACATCCCGGTTCAACACTAATCCTCAACCCTAACCCTAGCTTCTTGTCTACTTCCCGGTTCAACACTAATCCTCAACCCTAACCCTAGCTTCTTGTCCACATCCCAGTTCAACACTAATCCTCAACCCTAACCCTAGCTTCTTGTCTACTTCCCGGGTTCAACACTAATCCTCAACCCTAACCCTAATTTCTTGTCCACATCCCGGTTCAACACTAATCCTCAACCCTAACCCTAGCTTCTTGTCTACTTCCCGGGTTCAACACTAATCCTCAACCGTAACCCTAGCTTCTTGTCCACATCCCAGTTCAACACTAATCCTCAACCCTAACCCTAGCTTCTTGTCTACTTCCCGGTTCAACACTAATCTTCAACCCTAACCCTAGCTTCTTGTCTACTTCCCGGTTCAACACTAATCCTCAACCCTAACCCTAGCTTCTTGTCTACTTCCCGGTTCAACACTAATCCTCAACCCTAACCCTAGCTTCTTGTCCACATTCCGGTTCAACACTAATCCTCAACCGTAACCCTAGCTTCTTGTCCACATCCCAGTTCAACACTAATCCTCAACCATAACCCTAGCTTCTTGTCTACTTCCCGGTTCAACACTAATCCTCAACCCTAACCCTAGCTTCTTGTCTACTTCCCGGTTCAACACTAATCCTCAACTCTAACCCTAGCTTATTGTCTACTTCCGTTTCAACGCTAATCCTCAACTCTAACCCTAGCTTCTTGTCCACATCCCGGTTCAACACTAATCCTCAACCCTAACTTCTTGTCTAGTTCAACACTAATCCTACACTCTGCTTCTTATCCACATCCCGGTTCAACACTAATCCTCAACCCTAACCCTAGCTTCTTGTCTACTTCCCGGTTCAACACTAATCCTCAACCCTAACCCTAGCTTCTTGTCCACATCCCAGTTCAACACTAATCCTCAACCCTAACCCTAGCTTCTTGTCTACTTCCCGGTTCAACACTAATCCTCAACCGTAACCCTAGCTTCTTGTCCACATCCCGGTTCAAAACTAATCCTCAACCCTAACCCTAGCTTCTTGTCTACTTCCCGGTTCAACACTAATCCTCAACCCTAACCCTAGCTTCTTGTCCACATCCCAGTTCAACACTAATCCTCAACCCTAACCCTAGCTTCTTGTCTACTTCCCGGTTCAACACTAATCCTCAACCCTAACCCTAGCTTCTTGTCTACTTCCCGGGTTCAACACTAATCCTCAACCGTAACCCTAGCTTCTTGTCCACATCCCAGTTCAACACTAATCCTCAACCCTAACCCTAGCTTCTTGTCTACTTCCCGGTTCAACACTAATCCTCAACCCTAACCCTAGCTTCTTGTCCACATCCCAGTTCAACACTAATCCTCAACCCTAACCCTAGCTTCTTGTCTACTTCCCGGTTCAACACTAATCCTCAACCCTAACCCTAGCTTCTTGTCCACATCCCAGTTCAACACTAATCCTCAACCCTAACCCTAGCTTCTTGTCTACTTCCCGGTTCAACACTAATCCTCAACCCTAACCCTAGCTTCTTGTCTACTTCCCGGTTCAACACTAATCCTCAACCCTATCCCTAGCTTCTTGTCCACATCCCAGTTCAACACTAATCCTCAACCCTAACCCTAGCTTCTTGTCTACTTCCCGGTTCAACACTAATCCTCAACCCTAACCCTAGCTTCTTGTCCACATCCCGGTTCAACACTAATCCTCAACTCTAACCCTAGCTTCTTGTCCACATCCCAGTTCAACACTAATCCTCAACCCTAACCCTAGCTTCTTGTCCACATCCCGGTTCAACACTAATCCTCAACCCTAACCCTAGCTTCTTGTCTACTTCCCGGTTCAACACTAATCCTCAACTCTAACCCTAGCTTATTGTCTACTTCCGTTTCAATGCTAATCCTCAACCCTAACCCTAGCTTCTTGTCTACTTCCCGGTTCAACACTAATCCTCAACCCTAACCCTAGCTTCTTGTCCACATTCCGGTTCAACACTAATCCTCAACCGTAACCCTAGCTTCTTGTCCACATCCCAGTTCAACACTAATCCTCAACCCTAACCCTAGCTTCTTGTCTACTTCCCGGTTCAACACTAATCCTCAACCCTAACCCTAGCTTCTTGTCTACTTCCCGGTTCAACACTAATCCTCAACTCTAACCCTAGCTTATTGTCTACTTCCGTTTCAACGCTAATCCTCAACTCTAACCCTAGCTTCTTGTCCACATCCCGGTTCAACACTAATCCTCAACCCTAACCCTAGCTTCTTGTCCACATCCCGGTTCAACACTAATCCTCAACCCTAACCCTAGCTTCTTGTCTACTTCCCGGTTCAACACTAATCCTCAACCCTAACCCTAGCTTCTTGTCCACATCCCGGTTCAACACTAATCCTCAACCCTAACCCTAGCTTCTTGTCCACATCCCAGTTCAACACTAATCCTCAACCCTAACCCTAGCTTCTTGTCTACTTCCCGGTTCAACACTAATCCTCAACCCTAACCCTAGCTTCTTGTCTACTTCCCGGTTCAACACTAATCCTCAACCCTAACCCTAGCTTCTTGTCCACATCCCGGTTCAACACTAATCCTCAACCCTAACCCTAGCTTCTTGTCCACATCCCAGTTCAACACTAATCCTCAACCCTAACCCTAGCTTCTTGTCTACTTCCCGGTTCAACACTAATCCTCAACTCTAACCCTAGCTTCTTGTCCACATCCCGGTTCAACACTAATCCTCAACCCTAACCCTAGCTTCTTGTCCACATCCCGGTTCAACACTAATCCTCAACCCTAACCCTAGCTTCTTGTCTACTTCCCGGTTCAACACTAATCCTCAACCCTAACCCTAGCTTCTTGTCCACATCCCGGTTCAACACTAATCCTCAACCCTAACCCTAGCTTCTTGTCCACATCCCGGTTCAACACTAATCCTCAACCCTAACCCTAGCTTCTTGTCCACATCCCGGTTCAACACTAATCCTCAACCCTAACCCTAGCTTCTTGTCTACTTCCCGGTTCAACACTAATCCTCAACCTAACCCTAGCTTCTTGTCTACTTCCCGGTTCAACTCAACTCTAAATCCTAACCCTAACCCTAACTTCTTGTCCACATCCGGTTCAACACTAATCCTCAACCCTAACCCTAGCTTCTTGTCCACATCCCGGTTCAACACTAATCCTCAACCCTAACCCTAGCTTCTTGTCTACTTCCCGGTTCAACACTAATCCTCAACCCTAACCCTAGCTTCTTGTCCACATCCCGGTTCAACACTAATCCTCAACCCTAACCCTAGCTTCTTGTCCACATCCCGGTTCAACACTAATCCTCAACCCTAACCCTAGCTTCTTGTCCACATCCCGGTTCAACACTAATCCTCAACCCTAACCCTAGCTTCTTGTCTACTTCCCGGTTCAACACTAATCCTCAACCCTAACCCTAGCTTCTTGTCCACATCCCGGTTCAACACTAATCCTCAACCCTAACCCTAGCTTCTTGTCCACATCCCAGTTCAACACTAATCCTCAACCCTAACCCTAGCTTCTTGTCTACTTCCCGGTTCAACACTAATCCTCAACTCTAACCCTAGCTTCTTGTCCACATCCCGGTTCAACACTAATCCTCAACCCTAACCCTAGCTTCTTGTCTACTTCCCGGTTCAACACTAATCCTCAACCCTAACCCTAGCTTCTTGTCCACATCCCAGTTCAACACTAATCCTCAACCCTAACCCTAGCTTCTTGTCTACTTCCCGGTTCAACACTAATCCTCAACCGTAACCCTAGCTTCTTGTCCACATCCCGGTTCAAAACTAATCCTCAACCCTAACCCTAGCTTCTTGTCTACTTCCCGGTTCAACACTAATCCTCAACCCTAACCCTAGCTTCTTGTCCACATCCCGGTTCAACACTAATCCTCAACCCTAACCCTAGCTTCTTGTCTACTTCCCGGTTCAATCCTCACTAATCCGGGTTCAACACTAACCCTAGCTAGCTTCTTGTCCACATCCCAGTTCAACACTAATCCTCAACCCTAACCCTAGCTTCTTGTCTACTTCCCGGTTCAACACTAATCCTCAACCCTAACCCTAGCTTCTTGTCCACATCCCAGTTCAACACTAATCCTCAACCCTAACCCTAGCTTCTTGTCTACTTCCCGGTTCAACACTAATCCTCAACCCTAACCCTAGCTTCTTGTCCACATCCCAGTTCAACACTAATCCTCAACCCTAACCCTAGCTTCTTGTCTACTTCCCGGTTCAACACTAATCCTCAACCCTAACCCTAGCTTCTTGTCTACTTCCCGGTTCAACACTAATCCTCAACTCTAACCCTAGCTTATTGTCTACTTCCGGTTCAACACTAATCCTCAACTCTAACCCTAGCTTCTTGTCCACATCCGGTTCAACACTAATCCTCAACCCTAACCCTAGCTTCTTGTCCACATCCCGGTTCAACACTAATCCTCAACCCTAACCCTAGCTTCTTGTCCACATCCCGGTTCAACACACTAATCCATCAACACTAACCCTACCCTAACCCTAGCTTCTTGTCCACATCCCGGTTCAACACTAATCCTCAAACCTAACCCTAGCTTCTTGTCTACTTCCCGGTTCAACACTAATCCTCAACCCTAACCCTAGCTTCTTGTCTACTTCCCGGTTCAACACTAATCCTCAACCCTAACCCTAGCTTCTTGTCCACATCCCGGTTCAACACTAATCCTCAACCCTAACCCTAGCTTCTTGTCCACATCCCGGTTCAACACTAATCCTCAACCCTAACCCTAGCTTCTTGTCTACTTCCCGGTTCAACACTAATCCTCAACCGTAACCCTAGCTTCTTGTCCACATCCCGGTTCAACACTAATCCTCAACCCTAACCCTAGCTTCTTGTCTACTTCCCGGTTCAACACTAATCCTCAACCCTAACCCTAGCTTCTTGTCCACATCCCAGTTCAACACTAATCCTCAACCCTAACCCTAGCTTCTTGTCTACTTCCCGGTTCAACACTAATTCAACCCACTTGTCCACATCCCAGTTCAACACTAATCCTCAACCCTAACCCTAGCTTCTTGTCCACATCCCGGTTCAACACTAATCCTCAACCCTAACCCTAGCTTCTTGTCCACATCCCGGTTCAACACTAATCCTCAACCCTAACCCTAGCTTCTTGTCCACATCCCGGTTCAACACTAATCCTCAACCCTAACCCTAGCTTCTTGTCCACATCCCGGTTCAACACTAATCCTCAACCCTAACCCTAGCTTCTTGTCTACTTCCCGGTTCAACACTAATCCTCAACCCTAACCCTAGCTTCTTGTCCACATCCCGGTTCAACACTAATCCTCAACCCTAACCCTAGCTTCTTGTCCACATCCCAGTTCAACACTAATCCTCAACCCTAACCCTAGCTTCTTGTCTACTTCCCGGTTCAACACTAATCCTCAACCCTAACCCTAGCTTCTTGTCCACATCCCGGTTCAACACTAATCCTCAACCCTAACCCTAGCTTCTTGTCCACATCCCGGTTCAACACTAATCCTCAACCCTAACCCTAGCTTCTTGTCCACATCCCGGTTCAACACTAATCCTCAACCCTAACCCTAGCTTCTTGTCCACATCCCGGTTCAACACTAATCCTCAACTCTAACCCTAGCTTCTTGTCCACTCCCGGTTCAACACTAATCCTCAACCCTAACCCTAGCTTCTTGTCTACTTCCCGGTTCAACACTAATCCTCAACCCTAACCCTAGCTTCTTGTCCACATCCCGGTTCAACACTAATCCTCAACCCTAACCCTAGCTTCTTGTCTACTTCCCGGTTCAACACTAATCCTCAACCCTAACCCTAGCTTCTTGTCCACATCCCGGTTCAACACTAATCCTCAACCCTAACCCTAGCTTCTTGTCTACATCCGGTTCAACACTAATCCTCAACCCTATCCCTAGCTTCTTGTCCACATCCCAGTTCAACACTAATCCTCAACCCTAACCCTAGCTTCTTGTCCACATCCCGGTTCAACACTAATCCTCAACCCTAACCCTAGCTTCTTGTCCACATCCCGGTTCAACACTAATCCTCAACCCTAACCCTAGCTTCTTGTCCACATCCCGGTTCAACACTAATCCTCAACTCTAACCCTAGCTTCTTGTCCACATCCCGGTTCAACACTAATCCTCAACCCTAACCCTAGCTTCTTGTCTACTTCCCGGTTCAACACTAATCCTCAACCCTAACCCTAGCTTCTTGTCCACATCCCGGTTCAACACTAATCCTCAACCCTAACCCTAGCTTCTTGTCTACTTCCCGGTTCAACACTAATCCTCAACCGTAACCCTAGCTTCTTGTCCACATCCCGGTTCAAAACTAATCCTCAACCCTAACCCTAGCTTCTTGTCTACTTCCCGGTTCAACACTAATCCTCAACCCTAACCCTAGCTTCTTGTCCACATCCCAGTTCAACACTAATCCTCAACCCTAACCCTAGCTTCTTGTCTACTTCCCGGTTCAACACTAATCCTCAACCCTAACCCTAGCTTCTTGTCCACATCCCGGTTCAACACTAATCCTCAACCCTAACCCTAGCTTCTTGTCCACATCCCAGTTCAACACTAATCCTCAACCTAACCCTAGCTTCTTGTCTACTTCCCGGTTCAACACTAATCCTCAACCCTAACCCTAGCTTCTTGTCCACATCCCAGTTCAACACTAATCCTCAACCCTAACCCTAGCTTCTTGTCTACTTCCCGGTTCAACACTAATCCTCAACCCTAACCCTAGCTTCTTGTCCACATCCCAGTTCAACACTAATCCTCAACCCTAACCCTAGCTTCTTGTCCACATCCCGGTTCAACACTAATCCTCAACCCTAACCCTAGCTTCTTGTCTACTTCCCGGTTCAACACTAATCCTCAACCCTAACCCTAGCTTCTTGTCCACATCCCAGTTCAACACTAATCCTCAACCCTAACCCTAGCTTCTTGTCTACTTCCCGGTTCAACACTAATCCTCAACCCTAACCCTAGCTTCTTGTCCACATCCCGGTTCAACACTAATCCTCAACCCTAACCCTAGCTTCTTGTCTACTTCCCGGTTCAACACTAATCCTCAACCCTAACCCTAGCTTCTTGTCCACATCCGGTTCAACACTAATCCTCAACCCTAACCCTAGCTTCTTGTCTACATCCCGGTTCAACACTAATCCTCAACCCTAACCCTAGCTTCTTGTCCACATCCCGGTTCAACACTAATCCTCAACCCTAACCCTAGCTTCTTGTCCACATCCCAGTTCAACACTAATCCTCAACCATAACCCTAGCTTCTTGTCTACTTCCCGGTTCAACACTAATCCTCAACCTAACCCTAGCTTCTTGTCTACTTCCCGGTTCAACACTAATCCTCAACTCTAACCCTAGCTTATTGTCTACTCCCGGTTCAACACTAATCCTCAACTCTAACCCTAGCTTCTTGTCCACATCCCGGTTCAACACTAATCCTCAACCCTAACCCTAGCTTCTTGTCCACATCCCGGTTCAACACTAATCCTCAACCCTAACCCTAGCTTCTTGTCCTAATCCTCATAACCCTAGTTCAACACTAATCCTCAACCCTAACCCTAGCTTCTTGTCCACATCCCAGTTCAACACTAATCCTCAACCCTAACCCTAGCTTCTTGTCTACTTCCCGGTTCAACACTAATCCTCAACCCTAACCCTAGCTTCTTGTCATCCCGGTTCAACACTAATCCTCAACCCTAACCCTAGCTTCTTGTCCACATCCCGGTTCAACACTAATCCTCAACCCTATCCCTAGCTTCTTGTCCACATCCCAGTTCAACACTAATCCTCAACCCTAACCCTAGCTTCTTGTCCACATCCCGGTTCAACACTAATCCTCAACCCTAACCCTAGCTTCTTGTCCACATCCCGGTTCAACACTAATCCTCAACCCTAACCCTAGCTTCTTGTCCACATCCCGGTTCAACACTAATCCTCAACCCTAACCCTAGCTTCTTGTCTACTTCCCGGTTCAACACTAATCCTCAACCCTAACCCTAGCTTCTTGTCCACATCCCAGTTCAACACTAATCCTCAACCCTAACCCTAGCTTCTTGTCTACATCCCGGTTCAACACTAATCCTCAACCCTAACCCTAGCTTCTTGTCCACATCCGGTTCAACACTAATCCTCAACACCTAACCCTAGCTTCTTGTCCACATCCCAGTTCAACACTAATCCTCAACCCTAACCCTAGCTTCTTGTCTACTTCCCGGTTCAACACTAATCCTCAACCCTAACCCTAGCTTCTTGTCCACATCCCGGTTCAACACTAATCCTCAACCCTAACCCTAGCTTCTTGTCCACATCCCGGTTCAACACTAATCCTCAACCCTAACCCTAGCTTCTTGTCCACATTCCCGGTTCAACACTAATCCTCAACCCTAACCCTAGCTTCTTGTCCACATCCCAGTTCAACACTAATCCTCAACCCTAACCCTAGCTTCTTGTCCACATCCCGGTTCAACACTAATCCTCAACCCTAACCCTAGCTTCTTGTCCACATCCCGGTTCAACACTAATCCTCAATCCTCAACTCTAACCCTAGCTTCTTGTCCACATCCCGGTTCAACACTAATCCTCAACCCTAACCCTAGCTTCTTGTCCACATCCCGGTTCAACACTAATCCTCAACCCTAACCCTAGCTTCTTGTCTACTTCCCGGTTCAACACTAATCCTCAACCCTAACCCTAGCTTCTTGTCCACATACCGGTTCAACACTAATCCTCAACCCTAACTTCTTGTCCACATCCCAGTTCAACACTAATCCTCAACCCTAACCCTAGCTTCTTGTCTACTTCCCGGTTCAACACTAATCCTCAACCCTAACCCTAGCTTCTTGTCTACTTCCCGGTTCAACACTAATCCTCAACCCTAACCCTAGCTTCTTGTCCACATCCCGGTTCAACACTAATCCTCAACCCTAACCCTAGCTTCTTGTCCACATCCCAGTTCAACACTAATCCTCAACCCTAACCCTAGCTTCTTGTCTACTTCCCGGTTCAACACTAATCCTCAACCTAACCCTAGCTTCTTGTCCACATCCCGGTTCAACACTAATCCTCAACCCTAACCCTAGCTTCTTGTCTACTTCCCGGTTCAACACTAATCCTCAACCCTAACCCTAGCTTCTTGTCCACATCCCAGTTCAACACTAATCCTCAACCCTAACCCTAGCTTCTTGTCTACTTCCCGGTTCAACACTAATCCTCAACCCTAACCCTAGCTTCTTGTCCACATCCCAGTTCAACACTAATCCTCAACCCTAACCCTAGCTTCTTGTCTACTTCCCGGTTCAACACTAATCCTCAACCCTAACCCTAGCTTCTTGTCTACATCCCGGTTCAACACTAATCCTCAACCCTAACCCTAGCTTCTTGTCTACTTCCCGGTTCAACACTAATCCTCAACCCTAACCCTAGCTTCTTGTCCACATCCCGGTTCAACACTAATCCTCAACCCTAACCCTAGCTTCTCGTCCACATCCCTGTTCAACACTAATCCTCAACCCTAACCCTAGATTCTCGTCCACATCCCGGTTCAACACTAATCCTCAACCCTAACCCTAGCTTCTCGTCCACATCCCGGTTCAACACTAATCCTCAACCCTAACCCTAGCTTCTTGTCTACTTCCCGGTTCAACACTAATCCTCAACCCTAACCCTAGCTTCTTGTCCACATCCCGGTTCAACACTAATCCTCAACCCTAACCCTAGCTTCTCGTCCACATCCCGGTTCAACACTAATCCTCAACCCTAACCCTAGCTTCTTGTCCACATCCCGGTTCAACACTAATCCTCAACCCTAACCCTAGCTTCTTGTCTACTTCCCGGTTCAACACTAATCCTCAACCCTAACCCTAGCTTCTTGTCCACATCCCGGTTCAACACTAATCCTCAACCCTAACCCTAGCTTCTTGTCCACATCCCGGTTCAACACTAATCCTCAACCCTAACCCTAGCTTCTTGTCTACATCCCGGTTCAACACTAATCCTCAACCCTAACCCTAGCTTCTTGTCCACATCCCGGTTCAACACTAATCCTCAACCCTAACCCTAGCTTCTTGTCCACATCCCGGTTCAACACTAATCCTCAACCCTAACCCTAGCTTCTTGTCCACATCCCGGTTCAACACTAATCCTCAACCCTAACCCTAGCTTCTTGTCCACTTCCCGGTTCAACACTAATCCTCAACCCTAACCCTAGCTTCTTGTCCACATCCCGGTTCAACACTAATCCTCAACCCTAACCCTAGCTTCTTGTCCACATCCCGGTTCAACACTAATCCTCAACCCTAACCCTAGCTTCTTGTCCACATCCCGGTTCAACACTAATCCTCAACCCTAACCCTAGCTTCTTGTCCACATCCCGGTTCAACACTAATCCTCAACTCTAACCCTAGCTTCTTGTCCACATCCGGTTCAACACTAATCCTCAACCCTAACCCTAGCTTCTTGTCCACTTGTTCAACACTAATCCTCAATCCTAACCCTAGCTTCTTGTCTACTTCCCGCTTCAACACTAATCCTCAACCCTAACCCTAGCTTCTTGTCCACATCCCGGTTCAACACTAATCCTCAACCCTAACCCTAGCTTCTTGTCCACATCCCGGTTCAACACTAATCCTCAACCCTAACCCTAGCTTCTCGTCCACATCCCGGTTCAACACTAATCCTCAACCCTAACCCTAGCTTCTTGTCCACATCCCGGTTCAACACTAATCCTCAACCCTAACCCTAGCTTCTTGTCCACATCCCGGTTCAACACTAATCCTCAACCCTAACCCTAGCTTCTTGTCCACATCCCAGTTCAACACTAATCCTCAACCCTAACCCTAGCTTCTTGTCTACATCCCGGTTCAACACTAATCCTCAACCTAACCCTAGCTTCTTGTCCACATCCCGGTTCAACACTAATCCTCAACCCTAACCTAGCTTCTTGTCCACATCCCAGTTCAACACTAATCCTCAACCCTAACCCCTAGCTTCTTGTCCACATCCCGGTTCAACACTAATCCTCAACCCTAACCCTAGCTTCTTGTCCACATCCCGGTTCAACACTAATCCTCAACCCTAACCCTAGCTTCTTGTCCACATCCCGGTTCAACTAACTAACTTCCCGGTTCAACATTAATCCTCAACCCTAACCCTAGCTTCTTGTCCACATCCCGGTTCAACACTAATCCTCAACCCTAACCCTAGCTTCTTGTCTACTTCCCGGTTCAACACTAATCCTCAATCCTAACCCTAGCTTCTTGTCCACATCCCGGTTCAACACTAATCCTCAACCCTAACCCTAGCTTCTTGTCTACTTCCCGGTTCAACACTAATCCTCAACCCTAACCCTAGCTTCTTGTCCACATCCCGGTTCAACACTAATCCTCAACCCTAACCCTAGCTTCTTGTCCACATCCCGGTTCAACACTAATCCTCAACCCTAACCCTAGCTTCTTGTCCACATCCCGGTTCAACACTAATCCTCAACCCTAACCCTAGCTTCTTGTCCACATCCCGGTTCAACACTAATCCTCAACCCTAACCCTAGCTTCTTGTCCACATCCCGGTTCAACACTAATCCTCAACCCTAACCCTAGCTTCTTGTCTACTTCCCGGTTCAACACTAATCCTCAACCCTAACCCTAGCTTCTTGTCCACATCCCGGTTCAACACTAATCCTCAACCCTAACCCTAGCTTCTTGTCCACATCCCGGTTCAACACTAATCCTCAACCCTAACCCTAGCTTCTTGTCCACATCCCGGTTCAACACTAATCCTCAACCCTAACCCTAGCTTCTTGTCCACATCCCGGTTCAACACTAATCCTCAACCCTAACCCTAGCTTCTTGTCCACATCCCGGTTCAACACTAATCCTCAACCCTAACCCTAGCTTCTTGTCTACTTCCCGGTTCAACACTAATCCTCAACCCTAACCCTAGCTTCTTGTCTACTTCCCGGTTCAACACTAATCCTCAACCCTAACCCTAGCTTCTTGTCCACATCCCGGTTCAACACTAATCCTCAACCCTAACCCTAGCTTCTTGTCCACATCCCAGTTCAACACTAATCCTCAACCCTAACCCTAGCTTCTTGTCCACATCCCGGTTCAACACTAATCCTCAACCCTAACCCTAGCTTCTTGTCCACATCCCGGTTCAACACTAATCCTCAACCCTAACCCTAGCTTCTTGTCTACATCCCGGTTCAACACTAATCCTCAACCTAACCCTAGCTTCTTGTCCACATCCCAGTTCAACACTAATCCTCAACCCTAACCCTAGCTTCTTGTCTACATCCCGGTTCAACACTAATCCTCAACCCTAACCCTAGCTTCTTGTCCACATCCCGGTTCAACACTAATCCTCAACCCTAACCCTAGCTTCTTGTCTACTTCCCGGTTCAACACTAATCCAGTTCAACTAATCCTAACCCCCTAGCTTCTTGTCTACTTCCCGGTTCAACACTAATCCTCAACCCTAACCCTAGCTTCTTGTCCACATCCCGGTTCAACACTAATCCTCAACCTAACCCTAGCTTCTTGTCCACATCCCAGTTCAACACTAATCCTCAACCCTAACCCTAGCTTCTTGTCCACATCCCGGTTCAACACTAATCCTCAACCCTAACCCTAGCTTCTTGTCCACATCCCAGTTCAACACTAATCCTCAACCCTAACCCTAGCTTCTTGTCCACATCCCGGTTCAACACTAATCCTCAACCCTAACCCTAGCTTCTTGTCCACATCCCAGTTCAACACTAATCCTCAACCCTAACCCTAGCTTCTTGTCTACTTCCCGGTTCAACACTAATCCTCAACCCTAACCCTAGCTTCTTGTCCACATCCCGGTTCAACACTAATCCTCAACCCTAACCCTAGCTTCTTGTCCACATCCCAGTTCAACACTAATCCTCAACCCTAACCCTAGCTTCTTGTCTACTTCCCGGTTCAACACTAATCCTCAACCCTAACCCTAGCTTCTTGTCCACATCCCGGTTCAACACTAATCCTCAACCCTAACCCTAGCTTCTTGTCCACATCCCGGTTCAACACTAATCCTCAACCCTAACCCTAGCTTCTTGTCCACATCCCGGTTCAACACTAATCCTCAACCCTAACCCTAGCTTCTTGTCTACTTCCCGGTTCAACACTAATCCTCAACTCTAACCCTAGCTTATTGTCTACTTCCGTTTCAATGCTAATCCTCAACCCTAACCCTAGCTTCTTGTCTACTTCCCGGTTCAACACTAATCCTCAACCCTAACCCTAGCTTCTTGTCCACATTCCGGTTCAACACTAATCCTCAACCGTAACCCTAGCTTCTTGTCCACATCCCAGTTCAACACTAATCCTCAACCATAACCCTAGCTTCTTGTCTACTTCCCGGTTCAACACTAATCCTCAACCCTAACCCTAGCTTCTTGTCTACTTCCCGGTTCAACACTAATCCTCAACTCTAACCCTAGCTTCTTGTCTACTTCCCGGTTCAACACTAATCCTCAACTCTAACCCTAGCTTCTTGTCCACATCCCGGTTCAACACTAATCCTCAACCCTAACCCTAGCTTCTTGTCCACATCCCGGTTCAACACTAATCCTCAACCCTAACCCTAGCTTCTTGTCTACTTCCCGGTTCAACACTAATCCTCAACCCTAACCCTAGCTTCTTGTCCACATCCCGGTTCAACACTAATCCTCAACCCTAACCCTAGCTTCTTGTCCACATCCCAGTTCAACACTAATCCTCAACCCTAACCCTAGCTTCTTGTCTACTTCCCGGTTCAACACTAATCCTCAACCCTAACCCTAGCTTCTTGTCTACATCCCGGTTCAACACTAATCCTCAACCCTAACCCTAGCTTCTTGTCCACATCCCGGTTCAACACTAATCCTCAACCCTAACCCAAGCTTCTTGTCCACATCCCAGTTCAACACTAATCCTCAACCCTAACCCTAGCTTCTTGTCCACTTCCCGGTTCAACACTAATCCTCAACCCTAACCCTAGCTTCTTGTCCACATCCCGGTTCAACACTAATCCTCAACCCTAACCCTAGCTTCTTGTCCACATCCCGGTTCAACACTAATCCTCAACCCTAACCCTAGCTTCTTGTCTACTTCCCGGTTCAACACTAATCCTCAACCCTAACCCTAGCTTCTTGTCCACATCCCAGTTCAACACTAATCCTCAACCCTAACCCTAGCTTCTTGTCTACTTCCCGGTTCAACACTAATCCTCAACCCTAACCCTAGCTTCTTGTCCACATCCCGGTTCAACACTAATCCTCAACCCTAACCCTAGCTTCTTGTCTACTTCCCGGTTCAACACTAATCCTCAACCCTAACCCTAGCTTCTTGTCTACTTCCCGGTTCAACACTAATCCTCAACCCTAACCCTAGCTTCTTGTCTACTCCCGGTTCAACACTAATCCTCAACCCTAACCCTAGCTTCTTGTCCACATCCCGGTTCAACACTAATCCTCAACCCTAACCCTAGCTTCTTGTCCACATCCCGGTTCAACACTAATCCTCAACCCTAACCCTAGCTTCTTGTCCACTTCCCGGTTCAACACTAATCCTCAACCCTAACCCTAGCTTCTTGTCCACATCCCGGTTCAACACTAATCCTCAACCCTAACCCTAGCTTCTTGTCCACATCCCAGTTCAACACTAATCCTCAACCCTAACCCTAGCTTCTTGTCCACATCCCGGTTCAACACTAATCCTCAACCCTAACCCTAGCTTCTTGTCTACTTCCCGGTTCAACACTAATCCTCAACCCTAACCCTAGCTTCTTGTCCACATCCCGGTTCAACACTAATCCTCAACCCTAACCCTAGCTTCTTGTCCACATCCCGGTTCAACACTAATCCTCAACCCTAACCCTAGCTTCTTGTCCACATCCCGGTTCAACACTAATCCTCAACCCTAACCCTAGCTTCTTGTCCACATCCCGGTTCAACACTAATCCTCAACCCTAACCCTAGCTTCTTGTCCACATCCCGGTTCAACACTAATCCTCAACCCTAACCCTAGCTTCTTGTCCACATCCCGGTTCAACACTAATCCTCAACCCTAACCCTAGCTTCTTGTCCACATCCCGGTTCAACACTAATCCTCAACCCTAACCCTAGCTTCTTGTCCACATCCCGGTTCAACACTAATCCTCAACCCTAACCCTAGCTTCTTGTCTACTTCCCGGTTCAACACTAATCCTCAACCCTAACCCTAGCTTCTTGTCCACATCCCGGTTCAACACTAATCCTCAACCCTAACCCTAGCTTCTTGTCCACATCCCGGTTCAACACTAATCCTCAACCCTAACCCTAGCTTCTTGTCCACATCCCGGTTCAACACTAATCCTCAACCCTAACCCTAGCTTCTTGTCCACATCCCGGTTCAACACTAATCCTCAACCCTAACCCTAGCTTCTTGTCCACATCCCGGTTCAACACTAATCCTCAACCCTAACCCTAGCTTCTTGTCCACATCCCGGTTCAACACTAATCCTCAACCCTAACCCTAGCTTCTTGTCCACATCCCGGTTCAACACTAATCCTCAACCCTAACCCTAGCTTCTTGTCCACATCCCGGTTCAACACTAATCCTCAACCCTAACCCTAGCTTCTTGTCCACATCCCGGTTCAACACTAATCCTCAACCCTAACCCTAGCTTCTTGTCCACATCCCGGTTCAAACTAATCCTCAACCCTAACCCTAGCTTCTTGTCCACATCCCGGTTCAACACTAATCCTCAACCCTAACCCTAGCTTCTTGTCCACATCCCGGTTCAACACTAATCCTCAACCCTAACCCTAGCTTCTTGTCTACTTCCCGGTTCAACACTAATCCTCAACCCTAACCCTAGCTTCTTGTCCACATCCCGGTTCAACACTAATCCTCAACCCTAACCCTAGCTTCTTGTCTACATCCCGGTTCAACACTAATCCTCAACCCTAACCCTAGCTTCTTGTCCACATCCCGGTTCAACACTAATCCTCAACCCTAACCCTAGCTTCTTGTCCACATCCCGGTTCAACACTAATCCTCAACCCTAACCCTAGCTTCTTGTCTACATCCCGGTTCAACACTAATCCTCAACCCTAACCCTAGCTTCTTGTCTACTTCCCGGTTCAACACTAATCCTCAACCCTAACCCTAGCTTCTTGTCCACATTCCGGTTCAACACTAATCCCCTAACCCTAGCTTCTTGTCCACATCCCAGTTCAACACTAATCCTCAACCCTAACCCTAGCTTCTTGTCTACATCCCGGTTCAACACTAATCCTCAACCCTAACCCTAGCTTCTTGTCCACATCCCGGTTCAACACTAATCCTCAACCCTAACCCTAGCTTCTTGTCACATCCCGGTTCAACACTAATCCTCAACCTAACCCTAGCTTCTTGTCCACATCCCGGTTCAACACTAATCCTCAACCCTAACCCTAGCTTCTTGTCCACATCCCGGTTCAACACTCTCAACCCTAACCCTAGCTTCTTGTCCTTCCCGGTTCAACACTAATCCTCAACCCTAACCCTAGCTTCTTGTCCACATCCCGGTTCAACACTAATCCTCAACCCTAACCCTAGCTTCTTGTCCACATCCCAGTTCAACACTAATCCTCAACCCTAACCCTAGCTTCTTGTCTACTTCCCGGTTCAACACTAATCCTCAACCCTAACCCTAGCTTCTTGTCCACATCCGGTTCAACACTAATCCTCAACCTAACCCTAGCTTCTTGTCCACATCCCGGTTCAACACTAATCCTCAACCCTAACCCTAGCTTCTTGTCCACATCCCAGTTCAACACTAATCCTCAACCCTAACCCTAGCTTCTTGTCTACTTCCCGGTTCAACACTAATCCTCAACCCTAACCCTAGCTTCTTGTCCACATCCCGGTTCAACACTAATCCTCAACCCTAACCCTAGCTTCTTGTCCACATCCCGGTTCAACACTAATCCTCAACCCTAACCCTAGCTTCTTGTCTACTTCCCGGTTCAACACTAATCCTCAACCCTAACCCTAGCTTCTTGTCCACATCCCAGTTCAACACTAATCCTCAACCCTAACCCTAGCTTCTTGTCCACATCCCGGTTCAACACTAATCCTCAACCCTAACCCTAGCTTCTTGTCTACTTCCCGGTTCAACACTAATCCTCAACTCTAACCCTAGCTTATTGTCTACTTCCGTTTCAACGCTAATCCTCAACTCTAACCCTAGCTTCTTGTCCACATCCCGGTTCAACACTAATCCTCAACCCTAACCCTAGCTTCTTGTCCACATCCCGGTTCAACACTAATCCTCAACCCTAACCCTAGCTTCTTGTCTACTTCCCGGTTCAACACTAATCCTCAACCCTAACCCTAGCTTCTTGTCCACATCCCGGTTCAACACTAATCCTCAACCCTAACCCTAGCTTCTTGTCCACATCCCAGTTCAACACTAATCCTCAACCCTAACCCTAGCTTCTTGTCTACATCCCGGTTCAACACTAATCCTCAACCCTAACCCTAGCTTCTTGTCCACATCCCGGTTCAACACTAATCCTCAACCCTAACCCTAGCTTCTTGTCCACATCCCGGTTCAACACTAATCCTCAACCCTAACCCTAGCTTCTTGTCCACATCCCAGTTCAACACTAATCCTCAACCCTAACCCTAGCTTCTTGTCTACTTCCCGGTTCAACACTAATCCTCAACTCTAACCCTAGCTTCTTGTCCACATCCCGGTTCAACACTAATCCTCAACCCTAACCCTAGCTTCTTGTCCACATCCCGGTTCAACACTAATCCTCAACCCTAACCCTAGCTTCTTGTCCACATCCCGGTTCAACACTAATCCTCAACCCTAACCCTAGCTTAGCTTCTTGTCCACATGTTCAACACTAATCCTCAACCCTAACCCTAGCTTCTTGTCTACTTCCCGGTTCAACACTAATCCTCAACCCTAACCCTAGCTTCTTGTCCACATCCCAGTTCAACACTAATCCTCAACCCTAACCCTAGCTTCTTGTCCACATCCCGGTTCAACACTAATCCTCAACCCTAACCCTAGCTTCTTGTCCACATCCCGGTTCAACACTAATCCTCAACCCTAACCCTAGCTTCTTGTCCACTTCCCGGTTCAACACTAATCCTCAACCCTAACCCTAGCTTCTTGTCCACATCCCGGTTCAACACTAATCCAACCCTCAACCCTAACCCTAGCTTCTTGTCCACATCCCGGTTCAACACTAATCCTCAACCCTAACCCTAGCTTCTTGTCCACATCCCGGTTCAACACTAATCCTCAACCCTAACCCTAGCTTCTTGTCCACATCCCGGTTCAACACTAATCCTCAACCCTAACCCTAGCTTCTTGTCCACATCCCGGTTCAACACTAATCCTCAACCCTAACCCTAGCTTCCTTGTCCACATCCCGGTTCAACACTAATCCTCAACCCTAACCCTAGCTTCTTGTCCACATCCCAGTTCAACACTAATCCTCAACCCTAACCCTAGCTTCTTGTCCACATCCCGGTTCAACACTAATCCTCAACCCTAACCCTAGCTTGTCCACTTCCCGGTTCAACACTAATCCTCAACCCTAACCCTAGCTTCTTGTCCACATCCCGGTTCAACACTAATCCTCAACCCTAACCCTAGCTTCTTGTCCACATCCCGGTTCAACACTAATCCTCAACCCTAACCCTAGCTTCTTGTCTACTTCCCGGTTCAACACTAATCCTCAACCCTAACCCTAGCTTCTTGTCTACATCCCGGTTCAACACTAATCCTCAACCCTTCTTAACCCTAGCTTCTTGTCCACATCCCGGTTCAACACTAATCCTCAACCCTAACCCTAGCTTCTTGTCCACATCCCGGTTCAACACTAATCCTCAACCCTAACCCTAGCTTCTTGTCTACTTCCCGGTTCAACACTAATCCTCAACCCTAACCCTAGCTTCTTGTCCACATCCCGGTTCAACACTAATCCTCAACCCTAACCCTAGCTTCTTGTCCACATCCCAGTTCAACACTAATCCTCAACCCTAACCCTAGCTTCTTGTCTACTTCCCGGTTCAACACTAATCCTCAACCCTAACCCTAGCTTCTTGTCTACTTCCCGGTTCAACACTAATCCTCAACCCTAACCCTAGCTTCTTGTCCACATCCCGGTTCAACACTAATCCTCAACCCTAACCCTAGCTTCTTGTCCACATCCCAGTTCAACACTAATCCTCAACCCTAACCCTAGCTTCTTGTCCACTTCCCGGTTCAACACTAATCCTCAACCCTAACCCTAGCTTCTTGTCCACATCCCGGTTCAACACTAATCCTCAACCCTAACCCTAGCTTCTTGTCCACATCCCGGTTCAACACTAATCCTCAACCCTAACCCTAGCTTCTTGTCTACTTCCCGGTTCAACACTAATCCTCAACCCTAACCCTAGCTTCTTGTCCACATCCCAGTTCAACACTAATCCTCAACCCTAACCCTAGCTTCTTGTCTACATCCCGGTTCAACACTAATCCTCAACCCTAACCCTAGCTTCTTGTCCACATCCCGGTTCAAAACTAATCCTCAACCCTAACCCTAGCTTCTTGTCTACTTCCCGGTTCAACACTAATCCTCAACCCTAACCCTAGCTTCTTGTCCACATCCCGGTTCAACACTAATCCTCAACCCTAACCCTAACATCCGGTTCAACACTAATCCTCAACCTAACCCTAGCTTCTTGTCCACATCCCGGTTCAACACTAATCCTCAACCCTAACCCTAGCTTCTTGTCCACATCCCGGTTCAACACTAATCCTCAACCCTAACCCTAGCTTCTTGTCTACTTCCCGGTTCAACACTAATCCTCAACCCTAACCCTAGCTTCTTGTCCACATCCCGGTTCAACACTAATCCTCAACCCTAACCCTAGCTTCTTGTCCACATCCCGGTTCAACACTAATCCTCAACCCTAACCCTAGCTTCTTGTCCACATCCCGGTTCAACACTAATCCTCAACCCTAACCCTAGCTTCTTGTCCACTTCCCGGTTCAACACTAATCCTCAACCCTAACCCTAGCTTCTTGTCCACATCCCGGTTCAACACTAATCCTCAACCCTAACCCTAGCTTCTTGTCCACATCCCAGTTCAACACTAATCCTCAACCCTAACCCTAGCTTCTTGTCTACTTCCCGGTTCAACACTAATCCTCAACCCTAACCCTAGCTTCTTGTCCACATCCCGGTTCAACACTAATCCTCAACCCTAACCCTAGCTTCTTGTCCACATCCCGGTTCAACACTAATCCTCAACCATAACCCTAGCTTCTTGTCCACATCCCAGTTCAACACTAATCCTCAACCCTAACCCTAGCTTCTTGTCCACATCCCGGTTCAACACTAATCCTCAACCCTAACCCTAGCTTCTTGTCCACATCCCGGTTCAACACTAATCCTCAACCCTAACCCTAGCTTCTTGTCATCCCGGTTCAACACTAATCCTCAACCCTAACCCTAGCTTCTTGTCCACATCCCGGTTCAACACTAATCCTCAACCCTAACCCTAGCTTCTTGTCCACATCCCGGTTCAACACTAATCCTCAACCTAACCCTAGCTTCTTGTCCACATCCCGGTTCAACACTAATCCTCAACCCTAACCCTAGCTTCTTGTCCACTTCCCGGTTCAACACTAATCCTCAACCCTAACCCTAGCTTCTTGTCTTGTTCACACATCCCTAGCTTCTTGTCCACATCAGTTCAACACTAATCCTCAACCCTAACCCTAGCTTCTTGTCACATCCCGGTTCAACACTAATCCTCAACCCTAACCCTAGCTTGTCTACTTGTTCAACACTAATCCTCAACTCTAACCCTAGCTTATTGTCTACTTCCGTTTCAACGCTAATCCTCAACTCTAACCCTAGCTTCTTGTCCACATCCCGGTTCAACACTAATCCTCAACCCTAACCCTAGCTTCTTGTCCACATCCCGGTTCAACACTAATCCTCAACCCTAACCCTAGCTTCTTGTCTACTTCCCGGTTCAACACTAATCCTCAACCCTAACCCTAGCTTCTTGTCCACATACCGGTTCAACACTAATCCTCAACCCTAACCCTAGCTTCTTGTCCACATCCCAGTTCAACACTAATCCTCAACCCTAACCCTAGCTTCTTGTCTACTTCCCGGTTCAACACTAATCCTCAACCCTAACCCTAGCTTCTTGTCCACATCCCGGTTCAACACTAATCCTCAACCCTAACCCTAGCTTCTTGTCCACATCCCGGTTCAACACTAATCCTCAACCCTAACCCTAGCTTCTTGTCCACATCCCGGTTCAACACTAATCCTCAACCCTAACCCTAGCTTGTCTCTTCCCGGTTCAACACTAATCCTCAACCCTAACCCTAGCTTCTTGTCCACATCCCGGTTCAACACTAATCCTCAACCCTAACCCTAGCTTCTTGTCCACATCCCGGTTCAACACTAATCCTCAACCCTAACCCTAGCTTCTTGTCCACATCCCGGTTCAACACTAATCCTCAACCCTAACCCTAGCTTCTTGTCCACATCCCGGTTCAACACTAATCCTCAACCCTAACCCTAGCTTCTTGTCCACATCCCGGTTCAACACTAATCCTCAACCCTAACCCTAGCTTCTTGTCCACATCCCGGTTCAACACTAATCCTCAACCCTAACCCTAGCTTCTTGTCCACATCCCGGTTCAACACTAATCCTCAACCCTAACCCTAGCTTCTTGTCCACATCCCGGTTCAACACTAATCCTCTAAAGCTTCTTGTCCACTAACCCTAGCTTCTTGTCCACATCCCGGTTCAACACTAATCCTCAACCCTAACCCTAGCTTCTTGTCTACATCCCGGTTCAACACTAATCCTCAACCCTAACCCTAGCTTCTTGTCCACATCCCGGTTCAACACTAATCCTCAACCCTAACCCTAGCTTCTTGTCTACTTCCCGGTTCAACACTAATCCTCAACCCTAACCCTAGCTTCTTGTCCACATCCCGGTTCAACACTAATCCTCAACCCTAACCCTAGCTTCTTGTCCACATCCCGGTTCAACACTAATCCTCAACCCTAACCCTAGCTTCTTGTCCACATCCCAGTTCAACACTAATCCTCAACCCTAACCCTAGCTTCTTGTCTACTTCCCGGTTCAACACTAATCCTCAACCCTAACCCTAGTTCAACACTTCTTGTCCTACTTGTCCCGGTTCAACACTAATCCTCAACCCTAACCCTAGCTTCTTGTCCACATCCCGGTTCAACACTAATCCTCAACCCTAACCCTAGCTTCTTGTCCACATCCCGGTTCAACACTAATCCTCAACCCTAACCCTAGCTTCTTGTCTACATCCCGGTTCAACACTAATCCTCAACCCTAACCCTAGCTTCTTGTCTACATCCCGGTTCAACACTAATCCTCAACCCTAACCCTAGCTTCTTGTCCACATCCCGGTTCAACACTAATCCTCAACCCTAACCCTAGCTTCTTGTCCACATCCCGGTTCAACACTAATCCTCAACCCTAACCCTAGCTTCTTGTCCACATCCCGGTTCAACACTAATCCTCAACCCTAACCCTAGCTTCTTCAACCCTAACCCTCCACATCCCGGTTCAACACTAATCCTCAACCCTAACCCTAGCTTCTTGTCCACATCCCGGTTCAACACTAATCCTCAACCCTAACCCTAGCTTCTTGTCCACATCCCAGTTCAACACTAATCCTCAACCCTAACCCTAGCTTCTTGTCCACATCCCGGTTCAACACTAATCCTCAACCCTAACCCTAGCTTCTTGTCCACATCCCGGTTCAACACTAATCCTCAACCCTAACCCTAGCTTCTTGTCCACATCCCGGTTCAACACTAATCCTCAACCCTAACCCTAGCTTCTTGTCCACATCCCGGTTCAACACTAATCCTCAACCCTAACCCTAGCTTCTTGTCCACATCCCGGTTCAACACTAATCCTCAACCCTAACCCTAGCTTCTTGTCCACATCCCGGTTCAACACTAATCCTCAACCCTAACCCTAGCTTCTTGTCCACTTCCCGGTTCAACACTAATCCTCAACCCTAACCCTAGCTTCTTGTCCACATCCCGGTTCAACACTAATCCTCAACCCTAACCCTAGCTTCTTGTCCACATCCCGGTTCAACACTAATCCTCAACCCTAACCCTAGCTTCTTGTCCACATCCCAGTTCAACACTAATCCTCAACCCTAACCCTAGCTTCTTGTCTACATCCCGGTTCAACACTAATCCTCAACCTAACCCTAGCTTCTTGTCCACATCCCGGTTCAACACTAATCCTCAACCCTAACCCTAGCTTCTTGTCCACATCCCGGTTCAACACTAATCCTCAACCCTAACCCTAGCTTCTTGTCTACATCCCGGTTCAACACTAATCCTCAACCCTAACCCTAGCTTCTTGTCCACATCCCAGTTCAACACTAATCCTCAACCCTAACCCTAGCTTCTTGTCTACTTCCCGGTTCAACACTAATCCTCAACCGTAACCCTAGCTTCTTGTCCACATCCCGGTTCAAAACTAATCCTCAACCCTAACCCTAGCTTCTTGTCTACTTCCCGGTTCAACACTAATCCTCAACCCTAACCCTAGCTTCTTGTCCACATCCCAGTTCAACACTAATCCTCAACCCTAACCCTAGCTTCTTGTCTACATCCCGGTTCAACACTAATCCTCAACCTAACCCTAGCTTCTTGTCTACATCCGGTTCAACACTAATCCTCAACCCTAACCCTAGCTTCTCGTCCACATCCCGGTTCAACACTAATCCTCAACCCTAACCCTAGCTTCTTGTCCACATCCCGGTTCAACACTAATCCTCAACCCTAACCCTAGCTTCTTGTCCACATCCCGGTTCAACACTAATCCTCAACCCTAAAGCTTCTTGTCTACTTCCCGGTTGTCCTAACCCTAGCTTCTTGTCCACTTCCCGGTTCAACACTAATCCTCAACCCTAACCCTAGCTTCTTGTCCACATCCCAGTTCAACACTAATCCTCAACCCTAACCCTAGCTTCTTGTCTACTTCCCGGTTCAACACTAATCCTCAACCCTAACCCTAGCTTCTTGTCTACTTCCCGGTTCAACACTAATCCTCAACCCTAACCCTAGCTTCTTGTCTACTCCACATCCCGGTTCAACACTAATCCTCAACCCTAACCCTAGCTTCTTGTCCACATCCCGGTTCAACACTAATCCTCAACCCTAACCCTAGCTTCTTGTCCACATCCCGGTTCAACACTAATCCTCAACCCTAACCCTAGCTTCTTGTCCACTTCCCGGTTCAACACTAATCCTCAACCCTAACCCTAGCTTCTTGTCCACATCCCGGTTCAACACTAATCCTCAACCCTAACCCTAGCTTCTTGTCCACATCCCGGTTCAACACTAATCCTCAACCCTAACCCTAGCTTCTTGTCTACATCCCGGTTCAACACTAATCCTCAACCCTAACCCTAGCTTCTTGTCCACATCCCGGTTCAACACTAATCCTCAACCCTAACCCTAGCTTCTTGTCCACATCCCGGTTCAACACTAATCCTCAACCCTAACCCTAGCTTCTTGTCCACATCCCGGTTCAACACTAATCCTCAACCCTAACCCTAGCTTCTTGTCCACATCCCGGTTCAACACTAATCCTCAACCCTAACCCTAGCTTCTTGTCCACATCCCGGTTCAACACTAATCCTCAACCCTAACCCTAGCTTCTTGTTCACTAACATCCTTCTTGGTTCAACACTAATCCTCAACCCTAACCCTAGCTTCTTGTCCACATCCCGGTTCAACACTAATCCTCAACCTAGCTTAACCCTAGCTTCTTGTCCACATCCCGGTTCAACACTAATCCTCAACCCTAACCCTAGCTTCTTGTCCACATCCCGGTTCAACACTAATCCTCAACCCTAACCCTAGCTTCTTGTCCACATCCCGGTTCAACACTAATCCTCAACCCTAACCCTAGCTTCTTGTCCACATCCCGGTTCAACACTAATCCTCAACCCTAACCCTAGCTTCTTGTCTACATCCCGGTTCAACACTAATCCTCAACCCTAACCCTAGCTTCTTGTCCACATCCCAGTTCAACACTAATCCTCAACCCTAACCCTAGCTGTCTACTGTCCACATCCCGGTTCAACACTAATCCTCAACCCTAACCCTAGCTTCTTGTTGTCCACATCCCGGTTCAACACTAATCCTCAACCCTAACCCTAGCTTCTTGTCCACATCCCGGTTCAACACTAATCCTCAACCCTAACCCTAGCTTCTTGTCCACATCCCGGTTCAACACTAATCCTCAACCCTAACCCTAGCTTCTTGTCCACATCCCGGTTCAACACTAATCCTCAACCCTAACCCTAGCTTCTTGTCCACATCCCGGTTCAACACTAATCCTCAACTCTAACCCTAGCTTCTTGTCCACATCCGGTTCAACACTAATCCTCAACTCTAACCCTAGCTTCTTGTCCACATCCCGGTTCAACACTAATCCTCAACCCTAACCCTAGCTTCTTGTCCACATCCCGGTTCAACACTAATCCTCAACCCTAACCCTAGCTTCTTGTCCCTATCCCAGTTCAACACTTATCCTCAACCCTAACCCTAGCTTCTTGTCCACATCCAGGTTCAACACTAATCCTCAACCCTAACCCTAGCTTCTTGTCCACATCCCGGTTCAACACTAATCCTCAACCCTAACCCTAGCTTCTTGTCCACATCCCGGTTCAACACTAATCCTCCTAACCCTAGCTTCTTGTCCACATCCCGGTTCAACACTAATCCTCAACCCTAACCCTAGCTTCTTGTCCACATCCCGGTTCAACACTAATCCTCAACCCTAACCCTAGCTTCTTGTCCACATTCCGGTTCAACACTAATCCTCAACCTAACCCTAGCTTCTTGTCCACATCCCGGTTCAACACTAATCCTCAACCCTAACCCTAGCTTCTTGTCCACATCCCGGTTCAACACTAATCCTCAACCCTAACCCTAGCTTCTTGTCCACATCCGGTTCAACACTAATCCTCAACCCTAACCCTAGCTTCTTGTCTACATCCCGGTTCAACACTAATCCTCAACCCTAACCCTAGCTTCTTGTCCACATCCCGGTTCAACACTAATCCTCAACCCTAACCCTAGCTTCTTGTCCACATCCCGGTTCAACACTAATCCTCAACCCTAACCCTAGCTTCATTGTCCACATCCCTTGGTTCAACACTAATCCTCAACCCTAACCCTAGCTTCTTGTCCACATCCCGGTTCAACACTAATCCTCAACCCTAACCCTAGCTTCTTGTCCACATCCCGGTTCAACACTAATCCTCAACCCTAACCCTAGCTTCTTGTCTACATCCCGGTTCAACACTAATCCTCAACCCTAACCCTAGCTTCTTGTCCACATCCCGGTTCAACACTAATCCTCAACCCTAACCCTAGCTTCTTGTCTACATCCCGGTTCAACACTAATCCTCAACCCTAACCCTAGCTTCTTGTCCACATCCCGGTTCAACACTAATCCTCAACCCTAACCCTAGCTTCTTGTCCACATCCCGGTTCAACACTAATCCTCAACCCTAACCCTAGCTTCTTGTCCACATCCCGGTTCAACACTAATCCTCAACCCTAACCCTAGCTTCTTGTCCACATCCCGGTTCAACACTAATCCTCAACCCTAACCCTAGCTTCTTGTCCACATCCCGGTTCAACACTAATCCTCAACCCTAACCCTAGCTTCTTGTCCACATCCCGGTTCAACACTAATCCTCAACCCTAACCCTAGCTTCTTGTCCACATCCCGGTTCAACACTAATCCTCAACCCTAACCCTAGCTTCTTGTCCACATCCCGGTTCAACACTAATCCTCAACCCTAACCCTAGCTTCTTGTCCACATCCCGGTTCAACACTAATCCTCAACCCTAACCCTAGCTTCTTGTCCACATGTTCAACACTAATCCTCAACCCTAACCCTAGCTTCTTGTTCCGGTTCAACACTAATCCTCAACCCTAACCCTAGCTTCTTGTCCACATCCGGTTCAACACTAATCCTCAACCCTAACCCTAGCTTCTTGTCCACATCCCGGTTCAACACTAATCCTCAACCTAACCCTAGCTTCTTGTCCACATCCCGGTTCAACACTAATCCTCAACCCTAACCCTAGCTTCTTGTCCACATCCCGGTTCAACACTAATCCTCAACCCTAACCCTAGCTTCTTGTCTACATCCCGGTTCAACACTAATCCTCAACCCTAACCCTAGCTTCTTGTCCACATCCCGGTTCAACACTAATCCTCAACCCTAACCCTAGCTTCTTGTCCACATCCCGGTTCAACACTAATCCTCAACCCTAACCCTAGCTTCTTGTCCACATCCCGGTTCAACACTAATCCTCAACCCTAACCCTAGCTTCTTGTCCACATCCCGGTTCAACACTAATCCTCAACCTAACCCTAGCTTCTTGTCCACATCCCGGTTCAACACTAATCCTCAACCCTAACCCTAGCTTCTTGTCCACATCCCGGTTCAACACTAATCCTCAACCTAACCCTAGCTTCTTGTCTACTTCCGGTTCAACACTAATCCTCAACCCTAACCCTAGCTTCTTGTCCACATCCCGGTTCAACACTAATCCTCAACCCTAACCCTAGCTTCTTGTCCACATCCCGGTTCAACACTAATCCTCAACCCTAACCCAGCTTCTTGTCCACATCCCGGTTCAACACTAATCCTCTAACCCTACACTTCCCGGTTCAACACTAATCCTCAACCCTAACCCTAGCTTCTTGTCCACATCCCGGTTCAACACTAATCCTCAACCCTAACCCTAGCTTCTTGTCTACATCCCGGTTCAACACTAATCCTCAACCCTAACCCTAGCTTCTTGTCCACATCCCGGTTCAACACTAATCCTCAACCCTAACCCTAGCTTCTTGTCTACATCCCGGTTCAACACTAATCCTCAACCCTAACCCTAGCTTCTTGTCCACATCCCGGTTCAACACTAATCCTCAACCCTAACCCTAGCTTCTTGTCCACATCCCGGTTCAACACTAATCCTCAACCCTAACCCTAGCTTCTTGTCCACATCCCGGTTCAACACTAATCCTCAACCCTAACCCTAGCTTCTTGTCCACATCCCGGTTCAACACTAATCCTCAACCCTAACCCTAGCTTCTTGTCCACATCCCGGTTCAACACTAATCCTCAACCCTAACCCTAGCTTCTTGTCCACATCCCGGTTCAACACTAATCCTCAACCCTAACCCTAGCTTCTTGTCCACATCCCGGTTCAACACTAATCCTCAACCCTAACCCTAGCTTCTTGTCCACATCCCGGTTCAACACTAATCCTCAACCCTAACCCTAGCTTCTTGTCCACATCCCGGTTCAACACTAATCCTCAACCCTAACCCTAGCTTCTTGTCCACATCCCGGTTCAACACTAATCCTCAACCCTAACCCTAGCTTCTTGTCCACATCCCGGTTCAACACTAATCCTCAACCCTAACCCTAGCTTCTTGTCCACATCCCGGTTCAACACTAATCCTCAACCCTAACCCTAGCTTCTTGTCCACATCCCGGTTCAACACTAATCCTCAACCCTAACCCTAGCTTCTTGTCCACATCCGGTTCAACACTAATCCTCAACCCTAACCCTAGCTTCTTGTCCACATCCCGGTTCAACACTAATCCTCAACCCTAACCCTAGCTTCTTGTCCACATCCCGGTTCAACACTAATCCTCAACCCTAACCCTAGCTTCTTGTCCACATCCCGGTTCAACACTAATCCTCAACCCTAACCCTAGCTTCTTGTCCACATCCCGGTTCAACACTAATCCTCAACCCTAACCCTAGCTTCTTGTCCACATCCCGGTTCAACACTAATCCTCAACCTTAACCCTAGCTTCTTGTCCACATCCCAGTTCAACACTAATCCTCAACCCTAACCCTAGCTTCTTGTCCACATCCCGGTTCAACACTAATCCTCAACCCTAACCCTAGCTTCTTGTCCACATCCCGGTTCAACACTAATCCTCAACCCTAACCCTAGCTTCTTGTCCACATCCCGGTTCAACACTAATCCTCAACCCTAACCCTAGCTTCTTGTCCACATCCGGTTCAACACTAATCCTCAACTCTAACCCTAGCTTCTTGTCCACATCCCGGTTCAACACTAATCCTCAACCCTAACCCTAGCTTCTTGTCCACATCCCGGTTCAACACTAATCCTCAACCCTAACCCTAGCTTCTCGTCCACATCCCGGTTCAACACTAATCCTCAATCCTAACCCTAGCTTCTTGTCCACATCGTTCAACACTAATCCTCAACCCTAACCCTAGCTTCTTGTCCACATCCCGGTTCAACACTAATCCTCAACCCTAACCCTAGCTTCTCGTCCACATCCCGGTTCAACACTAATCCTCAACCCTAACCCTAGCTTCTTGTCCACATCCCGGTTCAACACTAATCCTCAACCCTAACCCTAGCTTCTTGTCCACATCCCGGTTCAACACTAATCCTCAACCCTAACCCTAGCTTCTTGTCCACATCCCGGTTCAACACTAATCCTCAACCCTAACCCTAGCTTCTTGTCCACATCCCGGTTCAACACTAATCCTCAACATCCCGGTTCAACACTAATCCTCAACCCTAACCCTAGCTTCTTGTCCACATCCCGGTTCAACACTAATCCTCAACCCTAACCCTAGCTTCTTGTCCACATCCCGGTTCAACACTAATCCTCAACCCTAACCCTAGCTTCTTGTCCACATCCCGGTTCAACACTAATCCTCAACCCTAACCCTAGCTTCTTGTCCACATCCCGGTTCAACACTAATCCTCAACCCTAACCCTAGCTTCTTGTCCACATCCCGGTTCAACACTAATCCTCAACTCTAACCCTAGCTTCTTGTCCACATCCGGTTCAACACTAATCCTCAACTCTAACCCTAGCTTCTTGTCCACTTCCCGGTTCAACACTAATCCTCAACCCTAACCCTAGCTTCTTGTCCACATCCCGGTTCAACACTAATCCTCAACCCTAACCCTAGCTTCTTGTCCACATCCCGGTTCAACACTAATCCTCAACCCTAACCCTAGCTTCTTGTCCACATCCCGGTTCAACACTAATCCTCAACCCTAACCCTAGCTTCTTGTCCACATCCCGGTTCAACACTAATCCTCAACCCTAACCCTAGCTTCTTGTCCACATCCCGGTTCAACACTAATCCTCAACCCTAACCCTAGCTTCTTGTCCACATCCCGGTTCAACACTAATCCTCAACTCTAACCCTAGCTTCTTGTCCACATCCGGTTCAACACTAATCCTCAACTCTAACCCTAGCTTCTTGTCCACATCCCGGTTCAACACTAATCCTCAACCCTAACCCTAGCTTCTTGTCCACATCCCGGTTCAACACTAATCCTCAACCCTAACCCTAGCTTCTTGTCCACATCCCGGTTCAACACTAATCCTCAACCCTAACCCTAGCTTCTTGTCCACATCCCGGTTCAACACTAATCCTCAACCCTAACCCTAGCTTCTTGTCCACATCCCGGTTCAACACTAATCCTCAACCCTAACCCTAGCTTCTTGTCCACATCCCGGTTCAACACTAATCCTCAACCCTAACCCTAGCTTCTTGTCCACATCCCGGTTCAACACTAATCCTCAACCCTAACCCTAGCTTCTTGTCCACATCCCGGTTCAACACTAATCCTCAACCCTAACCCTAGCTTCTTGTCTACTTCCGGTTCAACACTAATCCTCAACCCTAACCCTAGCTTCTTGTCCACATCCCGGTTCAACACTAATCCTCAACCCTAACCCTAGCTTCTTGTCCACATCCCGGTTCAACACTAATCCTCAACCCTAACCCTAGCTTCTTGTCCACATCCCGGTTCAACACTAATCCTCAACCCTAACCCTAGCTTCTTGTCCACATCCGGTTCAACACTAATCCTCAACCCTAACCCTAGCTTCTTGTCCACATCCCGGTTCAACACTAATCCTCAACCCTAACCCTAGCTTCTTGTCTACATCCCGGTTCAACACTAATCCTCAACCTAACCCTAGCTTCTTGTCCACATCCCGGTTCAACACTAATCCTCAACCCTAACCCTAGCTTCTTGTCCACATCCCGGTTCAACACTAATCCTCAACCCTAACCCTAGCTTCTTGTCCACATCCCAGTTCAACACTAATCCTCAACCCTAACCCTAGCTTCTTGTCCACATCCCGGTTCAACACTAATCCTCAACCCTAACCCTAGCTTCTTGTCCACATCCCGGTTCAACACTAATCCTCAACCCTAACCCTAGCTTCTTGTCCACATCCCGGTTCAACACTAATCCTCAACCCTAACCCTAGCTTCTTGTCCACATCCCAGTTCAACACTAATCCTCAACCCTAACCCTAGCTTCTTGTCCACATCCCGGTTCAACACTAATCCTCAACCCTAACCCTAGCTTCTTGTCCACATCCCGGTTCAACACTAATCCTCAACCCTAACCCTAGCTTCTTGTCCACATCCCGGTTCAACACTAATCCTCAACCCTAACCCTAGCTTCTTGTCTACATCCCGGTTCAACACTAATCCTCAACCCTAACCCTAGCTTCTTGTCCACATCCCAGTTCAACACTAATCCTCAACCCTAACCCTAGCTTCTTGTCTACTTCCCGGTTCAACACTAATCCTCAACCGTAACCCTAGCTTCTTGTCCACATCCCGGTTCAAAACTAATCCTCAACCCTAACCCTAGCTTCTTGTCCACTTCCCGGTTCAACACTAATCCTCAACCCTAACCCTAGCTTCTTGTCCACATCCCGGTTCAACACTAATCCTCAACCCTAACCCTAGCTTCTTGTCCACATCCAGGTTCAACACTAATCCTCAACCCTAACCCTAGCTTCTTGTCTACTTCCGGTTCAACACTAATCCTCAACCCTAACCCTAGCTTCTTGTCCACATCCCAGTTCAACACTAATCCTCAACCCTAACCCTAGCTTCTTGTCTACATCCCGGTTCAACACTAATCCTCAACCCTAACCCTAGCTTCTTGTCCACATCCCGGTTCAACACTAATCCTCAACCCTAACCCTAGCTTCTTGTCCACATCCCGGTTCAACACTAATCCTCAACCCTAACCCTAGCTTCTTGTCCACATCCCGGTTCAACACTAATCCTCAACCCTAACCCTAGCTTCTTGTCCACATCCCGGTTCAACACTAATCCTCAACCCTAACCCTAGCTTCTTGTCTACATCCCGGTTCAACACTAATCCTCAACCCTAACCCTAGCTTCTTGTCCACATCCCGGTTCAACACTAATCCTCAACCCTAACCCTAGCTTCTTGTCCACATCCCGGTTCAACACTAATCCTCAACCCTAACCCTAGCTTCTTGTCCACATCCCGGTTCAACACTAATCCTCAACCCTAACCCTAGCTTCTTGTCCACATCCCGGTTCAACACTAATCCTCAACCCTAACCCTAGCTTCTTGTCCACATCCCAGTTCAACACTAATCCTCAACCCTAACCCTAGCTTCTTGTCTACATCCCGGTTCAACACTAATCCTCAACCCTAACCCTAGCTTCTTGTCCACTTCCCGGTTCAACACTAATCCTCAACCCTAACCCTAGCTTCTTGTCCACATCCCGGTTCAACACTAATCCTCAACCCTAACCCTAGCTTCTTGTCCACATCCCGGTTCAACACTAATCCTCAACCCTAACCCTAGCTTCTTGTTACTCCACATCCCGGTTCAACACTAATCCTCAACCCGGTTAACCCTACCCTTCTTCTTGTCCACATCCCGGTTCAACACTAATCCTCAACCCTAACCCTAGCTTCTTGTCCACATTCCGGTTCAACACTAATCCTCAACCCTAACCCTAGCTTCTTGTCTACTTCCCGGTTCAACACTAATCCTCAACCCTAACCCTAGCTTCTTGTCCACATCCCAGTTCAACACTAATCCTCAACCCTAACCCTAGCTTCTTGTCTACTTCCCGGTTCAACACTAATCCTCAACCGTAACCCTAGCTTCTTGTCCACATCCCGGTTCAAAACTAATCCTCAACCCTAACCCTAGCTTCTTGTCCACATCCCGGTTCAACACTAATCCTCAACCCTAACCCTAGCTTTTTGTCCACATCCCGGTTCAACACTAATCCTCAACCCTAACCCTAGCTTCTTGTCCACATCCAGGTTCAACACTAATCCTCAACCCTAACCCTAGCTTCTTGTCTACTTCCCGGTTCAACACTAATCCTCAACCCTAACCCTAGCTTCTTGTCCACATCCCGGTTCAACACTAATCCTCAACCCTAACCCTAGCTTCTTGTCTACATCCCGGTTCAACACTAATCCTCAACCCTAACCCTAGCTTCTTGTCCACATCCTGGTTCAACACTAATCCTCAACCCTAACCCTAGCTTCTTGTCCACATCCCGGTTCAACACTAATCCTCAACCCTAACCCTAGCTTCTTGTCCACATCCCGGTTCAACACTAATCCTCAACCCTAACCCTAGCTTCTTGTCCACATCCCGGTTCAACACTAATCCTCAACCCTAACCCTAGCTTCTTGTCTACATCCCGGTTCAACACTAATCCTCAACCCTAACCCTAGCTTCTTGTCCACATCCCGGTTCAACACTAATCCTCAACCTAACCCTAGCTTCTTTCCACATCCCAGTTCAACACTAATCCTCAACCCTAACCCTAGCTTCTTGTCCACATCCCGGTTCAACACTAATCCTCAACCCTAACCCTAGCTTCTTGTCCACATCCCGGTTCAACACTAATCCTCAACCCTAACCCTAGCTTCTTGTCCACATCCCGGTTCAACACTAATCCTCAACCCTAACCCTAGCTTCTTGTCCACATCCCGGTTCAACACTAATCCTCAACCCTAACCCTAGCTTCTTGTCCACATCCCGGTTCAACACTAATCCTCAACCTAACCCTAGCTTCTTGTCCACATCCCGGTTCAACACTAATCCTCAACCCTAACCCTAGCTTCTTGTCCACATCCCGGTTCAACACTAATCCTCAACCCTAACCCTAGCTTCTTGTCCACATCCCGGTTCAACACTAATCCTCAACCCTAACCCTAGCTTCTTGTCCACATCCCGGTTCAACACTAATCCTCAACCCTAACCCTAGCTTCTTGTCCACATCCCGGTTCAACACTAATCCTCAACCCTAACCCTAGCTTCTTGTCCACATCCGGTTCAACACTAATCCTCAACCCTAACCCTAGCTTCTTGTCCACATCCCGGTTCAACACTAATCCTCAACCCTAACCCTAGCTTCTTGTCCACATCCAGGTTCAACACTAATCCTCAACCCTAACCCTAGCTTCTTGTCTACTTCCCGGTTCAACACTAATCCTCAACCCTAACCCTAGCTTCTTGTCCACATCCCAGTTCAACACTAATCCTCAACCCTAACCCTAGCTTCTTGTCTACTTCCCGGTTCAACACTAATCCTCAACAGTAACCCTAGCTTCTTGTCCACATCCTGGTTCAACACTAATCCTCAACCCTAACCCTAGCTTCTTGTCCACATCCCGGTTCAACACTAATCCTCAACCCTAACCCTAGCTTCTTGTCCACATCCCGGTTCAACACTAATCCTCAACCCTAACCCTAGCTTCTTGTCCACATCCCGGTTCAACACTAATCCTCAACCCTAACCCTAGCTTCTTGTCCACATCCCGGTTCAACACTAATCCTCAACCCTAACCCTAGCTTCTTGTCCACATCCCGGTTCAACACTAATCCTCAACCCTAACCCTAGCTTCTTGTCCACATCCCGGTTCAACACTAATCCTCAACCCTAACCCTAGCTTCTTGTCCACATCCCGGTTCAACACTAATCCTCAACCCTAACCCTAGCTTCTTGTCCACATCCCGGTTCAACACTAATCCTCAACCCTAACCCTAGCTTCTTGTCCACATCCCGGTTCAACACTAATCCTCAACCCTAACCCTAGCTTCTTGTCCACATCCCGGTTCAACACTAACCCTCTTCTTTTCAACCCTAACCCTAGCTTCTTGTCCACATCCCGGTTCAACACTAATCCTCAACCCTAACCCTAGCTTCTTGTCCACATCCCGGTTCAACACTAATCCTCAACCCTAACCCTAGCTTCTTGTCCACATCCCGGTTCAACACTAATCCTCAACCCTAACCCTAGCTTCTTGTCCACATCCCGGTTCAACACTAATCCTCAACCCTAACCCTAGCTTCTTGTCCACATCCCGGTTCAACACTAATCCTCAACCCTAACCCTAGCTTCTTGTCCACATCCGGTTCAACACTAATCCTCAACCCTAACCCTAGCTTCTTGTCCACATCCCGGTTCAACACTAATCCTCAACCCTAACCCTAGCTTCTTGTCCACATCCCGGTTCAACACTAATCCTCAACCCTAACCCTAGCTTCTTGTCCACATCCCGGTTCAACACTAATCCTCAACCCTAACCCTAGCTTCTTGTCCACATCCCGGTTCAACACTAATCCTCAACCCTAACCCTAGCTTCTTGTCCACATCCGGTTCAACACTAATCCTCAACCCTAACCCTAGCTTCTTGTCCACATCCCGGTTCAACACTAATCCTCAACCCTAACCCTAGCTTCTTGTCCACATCCCGGTTCAACACTAATCCTCAACCCTAACCCTAGCTTCTTGTCCACATCCCGGTTCAACACTAATCCTCAACCCTAACCCTAGCTTCTTGTCCACATCCCGGTTCAACACTAATCCTCAACCCTAACCCTAGCTTCTTGTCCACTTCCCGGTTCAACACTAATCCTCAACCCTAACCCTAGCTTCTTGTCCACATCCCGGTTCAACACTAATCCTCAACCCTAACCCTAGCTTCTTGTCCACATCCCGGTTCAACACTAATCCTCAACCCTAACCCTAGCTTCTTGTCCACATCCCGGTTCAACACTAATCCTCAACCCTAACCCTAGCTTCTTGTCCACATCCCGGTTCAACACTAATCCTCAACCTAACCCTAGCTTCTTGTCCACATCCCGGTTCAACACTAATCCTCAACCCTAACCCTAGCTTCTTGTCCACATCCCGGTTCAACACTAATCCTCAACCCTAACCCTAGCTTCTTGTCCACATCCCGGTTCAACACTAATCCTCAACCCTAACCCTAGCTTCTTGTCCACATCCCGGTTCAACACTAATCCTCAACCCTAACCCTAGCTTCTTGTCCACATCCCGGTTCAACACTAATCCTCAACCCTAACCCTAGCTTCTTGTCCACATCCCGGTTCAACACTAATCCTCAACCCTAACCCTAGCTTCTTGTCCACATCCCGGTTCAACACTAATCCTCAACCCTAACCCTAGCTTCTTGTCCACATCCCGGTTCAACACTAATCCTCAACCCTAACCCTAGCTTCTTGTCCACATCCCGGTTCAACACTAATCCTCAACCCTAACCCTAGCTTCTTGTCCACATCCCGGTTCAACACTAATCCTCAACCCTAACCCTAGCTTCTTGTCCACTTCCCGGTTCAACACTAATCCTCAACCCTAACCCTAGCTTCTTGTCCACATCCCGGTTCAACACTAATCCTCAACCCTAACCCTAGCTTCTTGTCCACATCCCGGTTCAACACTAATCCTCAACCCTAACCCTAGCTTCTTGTCCACATCCCAGTTCAACACTAATCCTCAACCCTAACCCTAGCTTCTTGTCCACATCCCGGTTCAACACTAATCCTCAACCCTAACCCTAGCTTCTTGTCCACATCCCGGTTCAACACTAATCCTCAACCCTAACCCTAGCTTCTTGTCCACATCCCGGTTCAACACTAATCCTCAACCCTAACCCTAGCTTCTTGTCCACATCCCGGTTCAACACTAATCCTCAACCCTAACCCTAGCTTCTTGTCCACATCCCGGTTCAACACTAATCCTCAACCCTAACCCTAGCTTCTTGTCCACTGCCCGGTTCAACACTAATCCTCAACCCTAACCCTAGCTTCTTGTCCACTTCCCGGTTCAACACTAATCCTCAACCCTAACCCTAGCTTCTTGTCCACATCCCGGTTCAACACTAATCCTCAACCCTAACCCTAGCTTCTTGTCCACATCCCGGTTCAACACTAATCCTCAACCCTAACCCTAGCTTCTTGTCTACTTCCCGGTTCCACACTAATCCTCAACCCTAACCCTAGCTTCTTGTCCACATCCCGGTTCAACACTACTCCTCAACCTTAACCCTAGCTTCTTGTCCACATCCCAGTTCAACACTAATCCTCAACTCTAACCCTAGCTTCTTGTCCACATCCCGGTTCAACACTAATCCTCAACCCTAACCCTAGCTTCTTGTCCACATCCCAGTTCAACACCAATCCTCAACCCTAACCCTAGCTTCTTGTCCACATCCCGGTTCAACACTAATCCTCAACCCTAACCCTAGCTTCTTGTCCACATCCCGGTTCAACACTAATCCTCAACCCTAACCCTAGCTTCTTGTCCACATCCCGGTTCAACACTAATCCTCAACCCTAACCCTAGCTTCTTGTCCACATCCCGGTTCAACACTAATCCTCAACCCTAACCCTAGCTTCTTGTCCACATCCCGGTTCAACACTAATCCTCAACCCTAACCCTAGCTTCTTGTCCACATCCCGGTTCAACACTAATCCTCAACCCTAACCCTAGCTTCTTGTCCACATCCGGTTCAACACTAATCCTCAACCCTAACCCTAGCTTCTTGTCCACATCCCGGTTCAACACTAATCCTCAACCCTAACCCTAGCTTCTCGTCCACATCCCGGTTCAACACTAATCCTCAACCCTAACCCTAGATTCTCGTCCACATCCCGGTTCAACACTAATCCTCAACCCTAACCCTAGCTTCTTGTCACATCCCGGTTCAACACTAATCCTCAACCCTAACCCTAGATTCTTGTCCACATCCCGGTTCAACACTAATCCTCAACCCTAACCCTAGCTTCTCGTCCACATCCCAGTTCAACACTAATCCTCAACCCTAACCCTAGCTTCTTGTCTACTTCCCGGTTCAACACTAATCCTCAACCCTAACCCTAGCTTCTTGTCCACATCCCAGTTCAACACTAATCCTCAACCCTAACCCTAGCTTCTTGTCCACATCCCGGTTCAACACTAATCCTCAACCCTAACCCTAGCTTCTTGTCTACTTCCCGGTTCAACACTAATCCTCAACCCTAACCCTAGCTTCTTGTCCACATCCCGGTTCAACACTAATCCTCAACCCTAACCCTAGCTTCTTGTCCACATCCCGGTTCAACACTAATCCTCAACCCTAACCCTAGCTTCTTGTCCACATCCCGGTTCAACACTAATCCTCAACCCTAACCCTAGCTTCTTGTCCACATCCCGGTTCAACACTAATCCTCAACCCTAACCCTAGCTTCTTGTCCACATCCCGGTTCAACACTAATCCTCAACCCTAACCCTAGCTTCTTGTCCACATCCCGGTTCAACACTAATCCTCAACCCTAACCCTAGCTTCTTGTCCACATCCCAGTTCAACACTAATCCTCAACCCTAACCCTAGCTTCTTGTCTACTTCCCGGTTCAACACTAATCCTCAACCCTAACCCTAGCTTCTTGTCCACATCCCGGTTCAACACTAATCCTCAACCCTAACCCTAGCTTCTTGTCTACTTCCCGGTTCAACACTAATCCTCAACCCTAACCCTAGCTTCTTGTCCACATCCCAGTTCAACACTAATCCTCAACCCTAACCCTAGCTTCTTGTCTACTTCCCGGTTCAACACTAATCCTCAACCCTAACCCTAGCTTCTTGTCCACATCCAGGTTCAACACTAATCCTCAACCCTAACCCTAGCTTCTTGTCACATCCCGGTTCAACACTAATCCTCAACCCTAACCCTAGCTTCTTGTCTTCCCGGTTCAACACTAATCCTCAACCCTAACCCTAGCTTCTTGTCCACATCCCAGTTCAACACTAATCCTCAACCCTAACCCTAGCTTCTTGTCTACTTCCCGGTTCAACACTAATCCTCAACCCTAACCCTAGCTTCTTGTCCACATCCCGGTTCAACACTAATCCTCAACCCTAACCCTAGCTTCTTGTCTACATCCCGGTTCAACACTAATTCTCAACCCTAACCCTAGCTTCTTGTCCACATCCCGGTTCAACACTAATCCTCAACCCTAACCCTAGCTTCTTGTCTACTTCCCAGTTCAACACTAATCCTCAACCCTAACCCTAGCTTCTTGTCTACTTCCCGGTTCAACACTAATCCTCAACCCTAACCCTAGCTTCTTGTCCACATCCCGGTTCAACACTAATCCTCAACCCTAACCCTAGCTTCTTGTCCACATCCCAGTTCAACACTAATCCTCAACCCTAACCCTAGCTTCTTGTCTACTTCCCGGTTCAACACTAATCCTCAACCTAACCCTAGCTTCTTGTCCACATCCCGGTTCAACACTAATCCTCAACCCTAACCCTAGCTTCTTGTCCACATCCCGGTTCAACACTAATCCTCAACCCTAACCCTAGCTTTTTGTCCACATCCCGGTTCAACACTAATCCTCAACCCTAACCCTAGCTTCTTGTCCACATCCAGGTTCAACACTAATCCTCAACCCTAACCCTAGCTTCTTGTCTACTTCCCGGTTCAACACTAATCCTCAACCCTAACCCTAGCTTCTTGTCCACATCCCAGTTCAACACTAATCCTCAACCCTAACCCTAGCTTCTTGTCTACTTCCCGGTTCAACACTAATCCTCAACAGTAACCCTAGCTTCTTGTCCACATCCCGGTTCAAAACTAATCCTCAACCCTAACCCTAGCTTCTTGTCCACATCCCGGTTCAACACTAATCCTCAACCCTAACCCTAGCTTCTTGTCCACATCCCGGTTCAACACTAATCCTCAACCCTAACCCTAGCTTCTTGTCTACTTCCCGGTTCCACACTAATCCTCAACCCTAACCCTAGCTTCTTGTCCACATCCGGGTTCAACACTAATCCTCAACCTTAACCCTAGCTTCTTGTTCTCATCCCGGTTCAACACTAATCCTCAACCCTAACCCTAGCTTCTTGTCCACATCCCGGTTCAACACTAATCCTCAACCCTAACCCTAGCTTCTTGTCCACATCCCGGTTCAACACTAATCCTCAACCCTAACCCTAGCTTCTTGTCCACATCCCGGTTCAACACTAATCCTCAACACTAACCCTAGCTTCTTGTCCACATCCCGGTTCAACACTAATCCTCAACCCTAACCCTAGCTTCTTGTCTACTTCCCGGTTCCACACTAATCCTCAACCCTAACCCTAGCTTCTTGTCCACATCCCGGTTCAACACTAATCCTCAACCCTAACCCTAGCTTCTTGTCCACATCCCGGTTCAACACTAATCCTCAACCTTAACCCTAGCTTCTTGTCCACATCCCGGTTCAACACTAATCCTCAACCCTAACCCTAGCTTCTTGTCCACATCCCGGTTCAACACTAATCCTCAACCCTAACCCTAGCTTCTTGTCCACATCCCGGTTCAACACTAATCCTCAACCCTAACCCTAGCTTCTTGTCCACATCCCGGTTCAACACTAATCCTCAACCCTAACCCTAGCTTCTTGTCCACATCCCGGTTCAACACTAATCCTCAACCCTAACCCTAGCTTCTTGTCTACTTCCCGGTTCCACACTAATCCTCAACCCTAACCCTAGCTTCTTGTCCACATCCCGGTTCAACACTACTCCTCAACCTTAACCCTAGCTTCTTTTCCACATCCCAGTTCAACACTAATCCTCAACCCTAACCCTAGCTTCTTGTCCACATCCCGGTTCAACACTAATCCTCAACCCTAACCCTAGCTTCTTGTCCACATCCCGGTTCAACACTAATCCTCAACCCTAACCCTAGCTTCTTGTCCACATCCCGGTTCAACACTAATCCTCAACCCTAACCCTAGCTTCTTGTCCACATCCCGGTTCAACACTAATCCTCAACCCTAACCCTAGCTTCTTGTCCACATCCCGGTTCAACACTAATCCTCAACCCTAACCCTAGCTTCTTGTCTACTTCCCGGTTCAACACTACCCCCAGCCTATACCACAACCTTAACCCTAGCTTTACTCTTTGAATACCATGAGGTACTGGAGCTTGGCTTCAGGTAACACCAACTTAATTTTCCCACTGGTTTCATCTTAGGTGTTCCAATTTTTCCCATACCAACATGTATTTATTAGGACTGTACACGAGACAGACACATTGTGCCTTTGTCAACAGGTAAAGGGAAACTACACCGTTTGAATTTCCTTCAGGATTCTTTATTGAAGTGTCAGTTTGGTTTTGATTTGATTAACATAGTAATGGTCATTTACAGTGAACTTATTACAAAACAAAACCAACATAACAGAAAGGGAGAAAAAAAAACTCCACGATTTCAATGTGGTCACAAACACAAAGTCCTGCAGTCGGTCACCTTCAGCAGGGTTTTAAGAAACCTGAGACATCCGGTTTTCAGGGATACAGTATCTTCAACCGAGCTTCTTTTCCCCCTGAAAGCCAGATGTGGGCTTTTGCACCTGTTACATTAGGTCATACAGTCACTAACTGTCTGGTGCTTCCTCTTGCAAGATTTTATAGGGTAGCGACCCACAGAGGGGTCTGGCCCTCTTAGACTCCCCTGCCTGCTCCTCCCTCTTGCCTGGCCCTAGCTCTGTCTGTAGGCCACTCCTCCACTGTAGGGAACAACACTAGTCTGTCATATGATGACACCATGCATTTAGGATGGACAGAATCCTCATCTCCTCCACCCTTGTGCTCACTCCCTCAACCCCTTATTAAATTTGAGTCTCCTTTACACAGAGAACCTTAGCCGCTCACCCTGGCGGCCACCCTATTGGGATGGCCAAGTTTATCCGCGGCTAAGTTGATATTCCACTATTTAAAAAAAAGGTGCTATATAGAACCATAAATGGTTATTTGGATGTCGCCATAGGAGAACCCTTTGAATAACCCTTTTTGGTTACAGGAAAGGGTTCTCATATGGGGACAGCTGAAGAACCCTTTTTTCTACGAGTGGAAGGTAGGGAACCTGCTATAGACTGCCAATCAGCTCAGATCTAAGAGCTGAGGCTGTCATACAGTGTAGTCACGTTTGTGGTCATACACACATCCTTACAAATACTGATATTTTGACCTGATGAAGATGTTCTGGCTTTACCTGATTACCAAGAGCTGTAGAGCAACATCCGGGTAGGGAGGAGCCTGCCTGGACAGCACCCAATCACTATCTGCTCACTGTTCTGCTATTGGTGGACGACAACAAGTGAGTTGGCTCATTCACATCATCAGTGCAGAGACTATCCTCATCATCAGTAGGGAGGGTTAGGTGACAAACAGAACTGTGAACACACAAACCAGCACGTCTACTGTACATTCAATCACACACACTCCAGGGACCACACATGGATGGACTAGCTAAGGTGTGGCATCGCAGTGAGGCTCGGCAGGATGCACATGTACCGTAGTCCATTTCAAATAAACACATCGCAGCGTAGACATTTACATAATATATCAATAAGTCGACTGTTTCCCTAAAAGGCTTCAAAGCACATTTGACCCAGGTTGTTGACTGGTCTACTATGAGCTCTGTAAGAGGTCATTGTCCATCTCTGTACAAAAACACATCCTTCCTATTTCTCCAGAGGTGGAACATGTTACTACTCTAATTGCCCAATGCTAACATTAATACTATTTCAAATGGTACATTCTGACAAATATGGCTTAACAGGCTATAAACCAAAGATGTTGAAATATGTTCTGTGATGTTTTCTACTGAAACATCGGGAGGGCACTGTATTGTCCACATCCTGAACATGTGAGAAAGCTATGCTGAATAGTTTTCAGTGTAATGAGTGCACATACCATACAGAGCACATAACAGGGTCATGATTAGGATTTTACATTCACACCTCTCAGCCTCCACTCATTTTCAACGGTTTCATACAAACCATAGGAATTTTTAAAAAGTCGATAAACACCTTATTCATATATTCACGTAATACATATTATGTCTAGGATCCTAACTGCTGCAAGTTGCTGCAAACGGAACAGACACAAAAAATATCTTGAGGTGACCTGCGCTGGAAGCGGCTGATTTTATTGCATTTCATTGCAAGGTGCGATCATCATGCTCTATATATGCATAGCTTATGATTTTCAAAATGCTCTTATGTTTTCTCTCTTTTGTTCTATGATGTATTACTGCTTGAGCTTCAAAGGGCGCTGGGTGATGATGTCAGAGACCTAAGCTTTGGTTACCACGCCACACATTACATGGGTCCAATGACGTTTCACCTACTGGAAACATCTTCCCTGACCGTAACCTCACCCACCGTCTAACCTGAAATCGTGACTTTCCAGACAGGGAAATATCATTGGACCTAAAGAAAGAGAAGCACCATTAGAAGCACCCACCCACTGGGCACAAACGTCAATTCAACGTCTATTCCACGTTGGTTCAACGTAATTTCATTGAAATAATGTGGAAACAACGTTGATTCAGCCAGTGCCCAGTGAGTAAGAAGCAACAGCGGCAGGGGACGGCACAGCACAGTACTGTCCGACAGAGCAGTCAGATGCAAATATAGTCTAGTGTGGTGAGAAGAAGTACAAGACTGGCATTGACATTGTTGTGGTCCTCTACACAATATGCCAGTGTGTGTGTGTGTTTGCATGTCCGGATGGTCATGCGGAGCAGCTCTTTTCCTGAAAGACATTTGTAATGATTCCTGACCAGGCTGGTCGACAGGGCTGCTGTTGGTAGGGGCCCCTCCACGCCGGGGGCCTCTGAATCTGAAATAGCACCCAGATTTTAGCCGCATGTTCACTCGCTACTGGAAGTCAAACAGAAAACGAAGCGTGGAATGAGGATTACTAGCAATATGGTTGTCCCTGGTACAACATCTCCATTCCCTTTTCTGCAGTGCACCAACGGCCAGTCTCACACCAACACGAATAGCACTACCGCTGGGAAACGTCAAACTACCACGGCTTCTTAGCGCTACCCAGCCATTTCACATGTTACTCTGAGGATTCTGAACAAGAATATTGGCGATGGTCTTATATTCCGAGCCAAATGTCACATCTTTCAGTATGTTTTGTTGATCATACATGACTGCTTCATTGATTGGTTTGGGAATTGGTTAGGAATCGTAGAGCATACTGTAATTGGCCAAGCTGCTATCTAATGAAACTAACCATTAATACATGTTCCTCTTTTGTATAGGTATGCAATTTCATAGGCTGCAATACAACAAATATATGTTTATATGCCTTCCATTATTCTTTAGATATGTCATGTCAAAGCTTAGAGCTCCATGCTTTTTATAGCTTCTTCAATTGGTGTTAAGCAGGACAGTCTGTTTGCAGATGCCAGATTGTGCATGTTGTTGTTGTTGTTGCTGCACCGTTGCAGCATCCCTCTGGCTCACTAGTCAAAGGATGGGGCGAGTGGGATAGTTTGGATGGCTTTATCGAAATGGCTGCAAGAGTGGATGGTCGGAAAGAGTTACACAGTAGATGGCATTGATCTATCAAGTGATCTCAATGACAGACCTGCAAACCAGAAGAGGCTGCTGAATACATGTTACTGCATGTGAAATCTAATTCCCTCAGTTTAAGTCTCAAATCCTCAATGAACTCATGGGGTTATTTCTGATCTCATTTTGCTCTGTCGAGGCACTTCAGTTGGTCAACCCTTCAATACAGTGTGAGCTTGGTCGGTCGTCACTCACGCAATCCGGGCTTGATTTGATCTCCGAAGCCTGCAAAACTATGAACACATTAGAAAAACAACACTACGTCGAGCACCAGGCTTAAGATAACACATACCTGGAGAAAGGAAAACAAAACCGAAAAGTAAATCAAAAAGTTAAAGGAATTATAAAACATAAACAGGTATTGTGGTTGTTGTAAGCCCCAAAACCGCCCCATTTCAATCCCTCCCACCCCCTCCTCCCTCCCCAGCCTGAGGCTAGTCACTCCGAAAGTCTTCCTCTATTGCTGGATATCGCTTCTTCTCCAGGGTCCCTGTCAGGGGCCTGGAGCTGCTGCCTCCAGGGGACTCCAGGAAGTTCTTGGGCTCGTTGGTGTGGTAGCTGCCCTTGTACCGGTACAGATAGATGTAGATGCTGTACAGACCTATGAACAGTAATATCACGGCCGCGGCGACGACAACTAGAGGGAGAAACACACACAGTCAATGTGGGGTTAAAACAACCGTGTGTAGCAAACAGCTGAAAACCCATTGTTCCTCACAGTAGGGTTCTATGACTCACGTTGGAATTGCCACTGTGAAAAAATGTACCTGTATCTCAGTGGATGATACAAATATCCCTTTCAATCAATACCATTGTGACTCAGTTGGTTCTCTGCCAAACTCACTTAACTTCCTTTAGAGACAAGCGGTATCCTTTCTTATACAGCCACATATTGTTATGAGGGAGCCATCCATCTCAAATGATGTCCAATAACTGGAGGAGGTCGGCAAGGGGACAGCGGGACCGGCCCAGACATCAGAAATCAAACTCAGATGTTCTGCGTTACCATAACAACCCTGTACAGATGTATCCAGTACATTAAGCTGAAGCATATATCTGTGATGAATAGTGGAGGGAGGGGCAGCTCTAAATATAGTTGATCCGGGTGAGGATCTCAGACAGGGAGAGAGTGCAGACTACAGACTCTCTGAGCTGCTGTCCAATCCCATTTTCTTCGCCTCTCATGTTCAAAAATATCCTTCTTTACATTCCAGCATTTGTTCTGGTACATGTCACATTTTTAGCTTTTAGCGTGAGGACGTAAAAGCCTATTCTGGAATCTGATGGTCTCCGATTTTAGGATTAGGGGATTTTATGAAAATGAGAATTTCAACTACTGCTGATCTGTGTCACTAGGGGAGAGAGAGAGGTAGCAAGAGGAAGAGAGAGAGAGAGAGAGAGAGAGAGGTAGCAAGAGGAAGAGAGAGAGAGAGATAGAGGAGAGGTAGAGAGAGAGAGAGAGGTAGCAAGAGGAAGAGAGAGAGAGAGAGAGAAGAGAGGTAGCAAGAGGGAGAGCGAGAGAGAGAGATAGCAAGAGGAAGAGGGGGAGAGAGAGAGAGAGGTAGCAAGAGGAAGAGAGAGGTAGCAAGAGGAAGAGAAAGAGAAAGAGAGAGAGAGGTAGAAAGAGGAAGAGAGAGAGAAAGAGAGAGAGAGAGAGAGAGAGAGAGGGGTAGCAAGAGAAGAAGAGAGAGAGAGAGAGAGAGAGAGAGAGTAGCAAGAGAGAGAGAGAGAGATAGCAAGAGAGAGAGAGAGAGAGGTAGCAAGAGGAAGAGAGAGAGAGAGATAGCAAGAGAGAGAGAGAGAGGTAGCAAGAGGAAGAGAGAGAGAGAGAGAGAGAGAGAGAGAGAGAGAGAGATAGCAAGGAGAGAGAGGAGAGAGAGAGAGGTAGCAAGAGGAAGAGAAAGAGAGAGAGAGAGAGAGAGGGATAGCAAGAGGAAGAGAGAGAGGGGTAGCAAGAGGAAGAGAGAGAGAGAGAGAGGGGTAGCAAGAGGAAGAGAGAGAGAGAGGTAGCAAGAGGGAGGTAGCAAGAGGAAGAGAGAGAGAGAGGGAGAGAGTGAGAGGAGGCTTAATCTGAATCTTGAGGTAAACTAAGGTCAGGACTCACAGATGGCAGACGACAGATGAACACTTACTTAATAGATTTCACAAAAATCATCAAAGTATAGTTTCTTGAGAAATGAGACATTATTGTGAATCGTAAGCAGTAAAAACATACCTGTCAACCAAAACAGGCCTAGGTCATCGTGGATATATATGTATTCTGAAATGTAAAAAATACATCAATTATGTTATTATGGGGAATTTATATACTATCATCACTAGGTCATAATTGCTGATGGGATATGTAGTCCCATGTAAAGTAGATCTACTGATGGCTTCTGGGATATGTCGTCTCACCTATAGAAGTGAACCAGTGGTCCGCCTCCCAGGGGACATATCCATGGACAGGAGGGAAGGCCCCACAGTTAGACTCGGAGACAAAGCCCTGCACGGTGACCGGCGGTTCCGTCTCGTTCGGCCGGAAGAGGGTCTTAAGAGGGGCGTAGATGTTGTACCTCACCCCAGATATACAGCCCACCAGACCAGGACTGTTATGTCTCTGGATCTCATAGTCAATGTCACCCACCTCTGAGGGGTTTAGAGAGAGGGACAGAGGAGTTACAATGTGCACATCCACCTCAACTAATTCCCAAACTTACAGTGGGACAACTGATACCTTACTTCCACGGGTAACAGTTTATTTGGATAGTCCATCTGTAGATGCTCCAGACTACCAGTGACATTTGAACTATCTACTAACCCTAGTTCTAACCCTAATCCTAATCCTAATCCTAACCATAAATTTAACCCTAACCCTAACCTTAACTCTTACCCTAACCATTATTCTAACCCTAACCGTAACCATAACCTCAGCAAGCAGTTGCTTATCAACAGATAGTTTGTTGATAGTATGACCATCTGCAGAGCACCTACAGATGGACTCTCCAGAATATCCAAATAAAGTGTGACCAAATCAATTCTCAATAGGAAAGCAGAAATGTTTCAGCTGGGGTTTAAAGTTTATCCAGAACTCAGATTGGAAGGCGTGGGCTTACTTGAGAAATCTTGTTGTAATAAATATATAAGACAAATGCTTCATTCACAAAACCAAATTACACCGAGAGGAAAGTTTTTCTGGAACATGCTTATTCCTGACATTGTCTGGAAAAATGCATGGTTAAGACCTTACAAATACTGTATACCAAACAAAGTTAAGGAAGTGCACTTCAACATTTTACATAAGATATATCCATGTAATTATATGATTTCCACATTTGTGGCTATTGATAATATCTGCGTTTTCTGTAAAAAAGAAGGCGAGAATTTGTCTCACTTGTTCTTTGAATGTAAATTTGTGTCAGAATTATGGGAAAACCTTGCAAAGTACTTATTTACCATTATGAACACTGCCTATAATTTTAACATAAAATATATAATATGTTACTATTGCAATGATAACAAAACCACTGAAATGATTGTTAATTTCTTTATTCTTGTTGCCAAATACTTTATACACAAACAAAAATTCTATACCAAAATTACCAATTTTTCTGATTGAATTTAATTATCTTATTAAAACACTAACCCTAGTGAATAACAACAAGAATAACATCTTCATGAATCATTATAATAAGATACAGTATTTTCAGAGTGAATATAATTGCACTTAAATTGTTTCTTTTTTGTATTTTATTTGTATTTATATTTTTTGTATGTTTGAGCATTGTTAATACCTGTGTTTGGTTTGCTAGACATGTTGGATGTAGCAATGTAAGTTGATTTTTGTATTATGAATAAAATACATTTATAATAAAAAATAATTATAATAAAATAAAATACATGTTTCAGCTGGGGGGGGGTGAAGTGTAATCTTACCCATCACTCTCCCCAGGAAGATGTTCTTGGGTGAGTCAAACCTGCCGTCCTCCACTAGGGTGATCTTCTCCACTATCGGCTCCATGTAGTCCACCTAGGAGTTACACACGTCAACACAAACACATTGATATTCACGCACAACCATAAACCTGTCAACACGAACAAATAAATCAAAGACTGAAAATAAAATACACAAATGAACACAACTCACAAACCAAGTAAAGTGGTACCAGACCATCCTGGTTTGTGATTGACTGTTAAACGGTGGTGAAGGAGGTAGGTAGTGTTAACAGGTGTATACATTGGGGCAGAGCGTCAGCGTACCTGTGTCCTGATGGTCCTGTTGTGTCTGGTTATGTTGACGTAGTGGGGGTATCCATCTGCCAGGTTCCTGAAGGACAACTGGTACTTGTGGGTAATCAACCCCAACCTATACCTCATGTCTAAGGTTCCTGTGGAGGGACGGTGCAACAATACACTCCACAGTTCATAATGTAGGGCATTAAAACATTATATTTCCATTAACTATTGTGAGGAGTAAGGGTTGTGGCTGCTTCACATATTGTCGTCTCTACCTTCTTGCCCTTTGTGGTGTTGTCTGTGCCCAGTAATGTTTGTACCATGTTTTGTGCTGCTACCATGTTGTGCTGCTGCCATGTTGTGTTGCTACCATGCTGTGTTGTCATGTGTTGCTGCCTTGCTATGTAGTGTTGTGGTGTCTCTTGTCGTGATGTGTGTTTTGTCCTTAAATCCCAGCCCCCGTCCCCGCAGGAGGCCTTTTTTTGGTAGGCCATCATTGTAAATACGAATTTGTTCTTAACTGACTTGCCTAGTTAAAGAAAAAAAGTATAAAACATATTGTAAAGTACAGTGATATATTTTTGTCCAAGTCCTATCTTGCTTTGTGTTTCCACTCAAATAAATTGGATGACTGAAGAGCATACCACAGGAGGTTGGTGGCACCTTAATTGGGGAGGACAGGCTCGTGGTAATGGCTGGAGCGGAATCAGTGGAATGCCATTCCATTTGCAACCTTCCAGTCATCATTATGAGCCGTCCTCCCCTCAGCAACCTCCTGTGGAACATACAGTAATCCAACTTCAATCAGTGACAGTAAAATCTTCATTCAAAAGCCAGTTCAATTCGAACACTCTCTGCCTTGAATCTTAACCATAATCACCCATCATGTTAAAGTGCTCCTTCCTGCCAAGCGTTCCTACCATCTTTCTTCAGGATGACAGCCATGTAGTCCTGGACGAAAGAGCTGATGTAGAGCAGTACAGCCGGCGTCTGGAAGGTACTGAAGCTGAACTCTATCTCATCACTGGTGTCGTTGTAGCCCAGGCTGAAGTTGTGGTAGTGGGGGTCCAGCCAGTTAGCCCACCACTCCTCATTGGTCGTAGGCTTCTTTCTGATGTTGTAGCGCAACCACGAGCCTATCTCAAAGTAGGCCCCAATGTCTAAGGGGGTACAAACAGGATCAAGTTGAGCTAAATGCCCATATTTGGTTATCGCCAACACTGTCAAAATATATCAAGGTTTTTGTTACTGTAACCCAGTGTGCTTAAGGCCGTCATAGTGATTCTGGGGCTCCATGAAAAACCGAGGTAACCCAACCTGTGTGGAGCTCACCTTTGTGGCAGTAGAATCCGTCGAAGGCAGTGTTGCCGCAGTCACAGGTGTAGGCGGCGTAGCCCTCGATACACTGGGCGGCGTTTCGACACGGTATGGTCGCGTTCAGACACTGGCCCGTACAGTTCCGCCGTATACCCTGTTCCTCATTCGCTTTGCCTTCCAAGTCAAGGGTTACCCCGTTCATTCGTAACCCTCGGAGGCAGCCCAGGAATGGCCACAGCGTGCGATTGGCTGCGCCTGGATATATTGGGACACCGTCAGTTAATCATCACATTGCAAAGTTGAGCATTTTGGATTAAGAAGAATAAATACGTGTTCGTTATAAGAAAATAAAAGAAACATCTGTTTCCTGTGCTGTAGTGCTGTTTAAACTCATAGGAATGGACTACATCAACCAATGGGAGAAGTCCAAAATCCTTGTCGACCACCACCCCGCCCTCCCCAGCCCCAGCGGCCAGGTGACGTACCCACGAGGAGAGGGTGGGTGAACTCCATGGTGACAAAGGTCTGGCCAGGGAAGCGTCTCACAGCCCATGGCTGATAGTCCACTTTGATCCTGGCCAACTTCACGTTGAGCTCTGCCTGGACAAAGTGCCACTCGTTGTCATTTAGAGGCACCGGCGAGCGTAGCGTCACGTTGAGGATGCCGTCTCCCACCATGAATATGAAGACCAGGTTCTGGGTGGCTGGGAAAAGGATGAAGAGGAGACAAAACAGAATGAGGGATGAAATATATTATAGAAATAAATACCGGAAAATATTGATAATATCACTTCTAAACCTTTTCATTCATCAAGTTATAAGTTTCACAGCAACAAAACCTTTCGAAAATTGTAATTTGGAAATTATGTTTCCTGCCGTGGTTCTATGTGGCTTAGGCGGAAGAGCATGGCACTTACCATGCCAAAGGTTGTGGGTTTGATTCCTGCTGGGGCCACCAAGTATGTACATTTTATACACGCATGACTGTCACTCCAAGTCACGTTAGAGAAAAGCGTATTTTAAATAGTGTATATTATATGAGTAATTTCATGTGATTCACACTAGATAATCTGTGGTAATTTACTGTTGAGCTCAATGCGTATGAAGTTCCGGAGCCAGTCGTCTGAGTTCTCCAGGAAGACTCCGTGGGGGCGGTAGGTTTTAAAGTGGAAGGAGATGTCGACGGTGCTGCCTGGCCTGAAGGTGGGGAACTCGATGTAGGTGGGCTTGGTGAACGATATGGTATTCCAGATGCTCCCTGTGAGTACAACGAGGCCATGAGATCCAAACCAGAACCACGATAAACAATCATTTGACTAATTATATACCGCAGAATGGTTTAACTACAACTCACTGTCGCCGTGGCAACGTAGGGGCCCGAGGCTGATGTGGGCCTTTGACCCTGTCCTGTTGGTGTCCCCCACCACCACCTTCCTCACTGGGAGGTGGTCCTTCCACATCAGATAGCCCTTATCTGAGTACCTGCACAATATGTTCCATTTGTACAGTAATGTATATCAATCTATGGAAACACTTTTCTAAAAGTTATAGAAAATAGTCTTTCAAATCCTTTCTCTCTCACCATTGGCGGTAGTCAGCGTCACAGTTACAGTGAAACCTGGCATCAGTGCAGGTCTGGTTGATAGCACAGCCACACTTCCCACTCTCAGGGAAAGCCCCGCCCCAGTACTCGTGACTCTCGTTATTTCGACCAATCCAGAAACTGTACGGTCTCCCATCTAAATGACATGACAATAGAGCAATGGAATATGATTATTATGATTTCATCATTGAAATGTTCTTTGATATATATATACAAATAGGTACAGATTCAGGTGCTTTCAATAGCTACCTTTGCCCATAGGCCCTAACCACTCCTACTCACTGAGCGTGTTGAGGATGCGTGACTTGTAGCAGGAGTAGTCGATCCACTGTTCACAGTACATGGAGGTGTTGGCCAGTGCTGTGACATCGTCCCAGGAGGCATTCCAGTAGTTGACATCTCCTATGTAAGGACGGTCCACCGTGCTACCGGTCACCTTGATACCGTCGATACGGTCATGCATCACTATCGTCCATGCCTTGTCGGCTTTGTCAAGAGACAAGGAAGGGGTTGACATTAAAGGGTAAAAATGTATGATTGTGTAAGTGAGAAAGAGAGAGAAAACTAGCGAGAGACAAAGTGAGAGAAAGCACATCTACTACTGAGGAATCTGTTTTTGTGCCATGCTGTGTCCAGAGATCTGATATTATCACAGACAGCTCTAACGCAGTAGACCCTGACTAATCTAAGGGATTTACATGGAACCTACAGTCATAGATTTTGGTTAACTGGATAGGATTGTATGGAGAATACTCTGTCCCCACAACCAATTACTGATCTGGCCCCAAACTGGTTCTCCATTGTCCTTGTTGGAGTTCATTATTCCATGATCAACATCCAACAGATGTGGCCCTGCTGTCTCCTCTGCTGCTGCTGTTGCCTTGTCATTCCTAATGGAACATACATTCACCTCAACCTGAACACAGTTTAATATCAGGATCTCTGCCTCAACATGTTCAATAACGGTCCATTTCTGAAAGTTACTGTAAGCACTGACTACCGTTATGTTCGATATGCACCATGGAATCATGTTGGTCAGATGGTATAATATAATTGTATACTAGTACATGTTATGAATGCATTCAAATGCATTTGACAAGCCAGTTACTCACATTTCATCGTGCAGTACACCTCGAATGGTTTCAAGGGTCCGCTCAGGTCCGGGTCTATGGTATAATTCCCTGACCAGGATTTGCCAGTAAGTCTGTAGGCCTCACACGACTCTTTGTAGACCGCTGTTGGGGAAGAGAGAAGCAGAAGTCGTATTTTAACTTACACCAGCAAGGTTTTAATGATGACATGGGTCTGTCTCACACTACCGCAGGATATAGGCCTCAACAAACTGGTTGTTACACTGGCGAGGTTACGACAACATGCTGTCATTAGTTCTCGCAAACAACATTAGGCTCTCTCAGGAAATACTCACACATATGGCACACCTCCCCTTTGTAGCCTGTGTTCTCGCACAGACATATGAAGTCATCCCAGGACTGGATGCATCTGCCCTCGTGTTCACAGGGGTTTGGAGTACATCTAGAGAGCACACCATGCAGGAGTGTGGGTAAAAGTGAAATGGGGCATGTACAGTGCATTTGGAAAGTATTCAGACCCCTTGACTTTTTCCACATTTTGTTACGTTACAGCCTTTTCTAAAAATGGATTACATTATTGTTTTCCCTCAACAATCTACACATAATACCCCATAATGACAAAGCGAGAAAAAAAAGTTGACATTTTTGCAAATTTATTACAAATGCAAAACAGAAATACCTTATTTACATAAATATTCAGACCATTTGCTATGAAACTCAAAATTAAGCTCTGGATCTTCCTGTTTCCATTGATCATCCTTAAGATGTTTCTAGAATTTGATTGGAGTCCAACTGTTCAATTGATTGGAAATGATTTGGAAAGACACACCTGTCTATATAAGGTCCCACAGCTGACAGTGCATGTCAGTTCAAAAACCAAGCTGTAAGGTCAAAGGAATTGTGCGTAGAGCTCCGACACAGGATTGTGTCGAAGCACAGATCTGGGGAAGGGTACCAAAACATTTCTGCAGCATTGAAGGTTCTCAAGAACACAGTGTCCGACATCATGCTTAAATGGAAGAAGTTTGGAACCACCAAGACTCTTCCAAGAGCTGGCCACCCGGCCAAACTGAGCAATTGGGGGAGAAGGGCCTTGGTCAGGGAGATGACCAAGAATCTGATGGTCACTCTGACAGAGCTCCAGAGTTCCTCTGTGGAGATGGGAGAACCTTCCAGAAGAACAACCATCTCTGCAGCACACCAACAATCGGCCTTTATGGTAGAGTTGCCAGACGGAAGCCACTCCTCAGTAAAAGGCACATGACAGCCCACTAGGAGTTTGCCAAAAGGCACCTAAAAGACTCTCAGACCATTAGAAACAAGATTCTCTGGTCTGATGAAACCAAGATTGAACTCTTTGGCCTGAATGCCAAGAGTCACGTCTGGAGAAAACCTGGCACCATCCCTACGGTGAAGCATGGTGGTGGCAGCATCATGCTGTGGGGATGTGCAGTGACGCTCCCATTCCAACATGACAGAGCTTGAGAGGATCTGCAGAGAAGAATGGGAGTAACTCCCCAAATACAGGTGTGCCAAGCTTGTAGCGTCATACCCAAGAAGACTCAAGGCTGTAATAGCTGCCAAAGGTGCTTCAACAAAGTTGGGTCTGAATACTTATGTAAATGTGATATTTAATTTGATTTATCTTTTGCTAATTATTCCAAAAACCTGTTTTTGCATCTCTTTCCATGACATAGGTGAATCCATGTGAAAGCTATGATCCCTTATTGATGTCACTTGTTAAATACACTTCAATCAGTGTAGATGAAGGGGAGGAGACAGGTTAAATAAGGGTTTTTATGTCTTGAGACAATTGAGAGATATGGATTGTGTGTGCCATTCAGAGGTTGAATGGGAAAGACAAAATATTGAAGTGCCTTTGAACTGGGTATGGTAGTAGGTGCCAGGCGCACCGGTTTGTATCAAGAACTGAAAAGCTGTTGGGTTTTTCAGTTTCCCTTGTGTATCAAGAATGGTCCACCACCCAAAGGACATCCAGCCAACTTGACACAACTCTGGGAAGCCTTGGAGTCAACATGGGCCAGCATCCCTTTGGAACACTTTCGACACCTTGTGGAGTTGAGGCTGTTTTGAGGGGGAAGGGTGCGGGGGATGTAACTCAATATTAGGAAGGGGTTCCTAATGTTTGGTATACTCAGTGTATTTTGTCCGTTATATGGTAACAAGAAAACATTATTTAGGTGGTGAAAGAGTATGAAAGGACATGAGTGGATTAGGTCACTCAATATCTTTCTCTCACTTTTCTGTAGGACTCTGGCAGGTTTTATTTACTGTATGGGGGAAGATTTAAGGGCTGTGGTCGGCTCTGATTGGGGTGGGCGTTGTCTGCAGCCCCTCAGCCCTTAGCTCAACTGATAAATTACTGTACAGGTCTTTCATATCATTTACACAATATTGATTCTCAGGGTCACTAAGGGTGTTTTCACACTTAGTTTTGATCTATAGTTTGAATCAGTGTTTGATTATTTGTTACATTGCATTTTTTCCGGTTGGTTTCACATTGGGGAATAAATGCTCACGTTAAATCCATCTATGATTATCATGAAGCGTCACTTGTGTGCCCCAATGTTCGTATTACTTCCAACAACATTGACGGAGGAAACTGTGTTGTGAATAGCCTTTATTCAGTCGCCTATAGCCCCGGTTTAGCCCCATCTCCCCTAATCTGCATCGGATGCACTCATAAATGCATTGCTACTGACAGAATGTTTCAGAGATACTGTATCAAGTTATGATGCTGTGTGCATTTCATCAAATGCTTGCAGTCAAACTACCAATAATACTGCATAACTCCTAAATTGAACTCTGGTGTGTTCACCAACTCAGTTCGGATAGTTTGGACTTGTGTGAATACTCTATCTGCACTAGGGAGAACAATAAACAGTGCACTGTGGTTCGCTCAAAAAGGGTGGTCTCGGGAACGATTACATTTGTACCATGGTGCGGTTCTTGCAGGTCAGAACGCAGTACAGACCAAACAGGGGGAAAAAAACAGAGTCGGGCAGTATTATTGGTTATTATAGTATATTGGACTAGTATTATTGGACTGCGAGCATTTGATGAAACGCACACAGCATCATAACTTGAGATATTTGAAACATTCTGTGAATACCAGTGCATTTATGAGCGCATTCGATGCAGATTAGGGGAGACTGGGACTGTAACGGGGATATACAGTAGGATACTGAACATAGGCTATTCACGTTGTAGTTAGAGCGGCTATTGCGCTGTTTCCTGTTGTTGGAAGACCAAAAACGAAAAATAATATGAAGATTGGGGCACACAAGTGATGTTTGATGATAATCATAGATGCATTTTTGTCCAATAAATAAATGGCTTACATGGACACGTGGTTTTGGTTAGGAATTTTAGTTTGTTTGGTATTTGGCAATGTGAAACCAACCAAACCAAATGAAAAACAATACAATTTAACAAATAATTGAACTATAGATCAAAAACTGTGTGTGAAAACACTCGGAAACACCAGGAAACCAGGAAGACTCCGAACCACCAAGGTTGACGGCGCCACAGACATAGTCATGCTGATACCCTCGTGAAACAGAGCAGGCATCGAGAAAGTATCATACATCATAAAGCAGATAAATATGTAACATACTGATGTAAGCATGTGACACGAATACAAACTAGTACACAATGGTTTCGAACACAATGGTCTTTGCACATGATTTTGGAGAGAAACTAGCGCTCGCCCAGAATCTTTTTCATATAAAAGGAGGGGAGAAATGGAGGAGAAAGGAGTCATTGTAGAAAACGGTGGACTGAATTTTAGTGTTACATGTGATGGTCTTACATTGACATTTTTCTCAAATGTTGATCTCGCAAACGTTTTGCAGTGAGAGAGGTTACATGTGGCGTGTCCGCCAAAATACTTTATACCGTAACATGGATCCTACTCTGATGTAAATAATCCTCCCAGTCCAGACAGGTGCATTCAACTGAGAATAGCCCCTGTCATCAACCGGTACTACATCTCCTGGAGGTGTCTGAGTGTTATATGTCCCACGTCTGCCATGGGGGCTGAGATGAGAGGCCTTCTCGGAATGATTCATCCCTATAGCAATGAGCCTTGACTCCTATAGCAATGAGCCTTGACTCCTATAGCAATGAGCCTTGACTCTGTCTGTCACATTGGTCCATCAGGAATCAGGATGGAACATTCCAACACTATCTCTGTACTCCACTGATATTACAAGGCTGAGTATAGTGTTCAGAATGCATCCAATCAGTTTACCCATGGATTCATCATGGATACTGTATGTAACCTTTGCCCTTGTGCTACTATTGTCTAGCCCAGGCCTGGGCAACGGCCAACCCACGCCCTGATTCAATACGGCCCGCAGAATGATGCTCAGATAACGTAAAGAATTTGCGATAGTAAAGTTTTGAAAAACGCATTTGTTATTCAAATTAAAAGCCCAAAGAATACTCACCTTTTGTGTAATGATTTAACTCCTACCGCTTGTGGGACATTTATTTTGAAGGCACGTATAATTAAACAACTGCAAGAGGACAGACGGTGACTGACGACGGGCTGACACACGTCAGTTACAAATAGCAGCTAGCTAGAAATTGTGAAAAAATGAGTTTTTCAAAGAAAAGGAAAGTAGACAATGAATGTAGGGTGTTTCAGCAAGAGTGGACATCGACATATTTCTTTATTGTGGTATCAGGGAAAGCTGTGCGCAAAGAGAGCATCGCTACAACTTGTCCGGACACTTCCAGACGATGCATACAGAGAAATATAGGAATATATCTTCTGAGCCGAGGGCAGGTGCATTTTGCTTTCTCCGTTGCAAAAGCAGCAAGGACTTGACACAAAACTGCACTCAGCAAACGACAGAATTGCGAGAGCTAGCTATGAACTGTCCTACAAAATTGCTAAACATAGCAAGCCATTTGCTGAGGGTGAATTAATTAAAGAATGTTTAATTGACTCTGCAGCAATACTTTGCCCCGACAATAAAGAGCTGCTTGAAAATGTTTCCCTGTCAAGACGAACAGTGACACGGCGTGTTGAGGACATGGCAGAGAATATGAATAATAGTTGAAAGACAAGGTAAATGATTTCACCTATTTCTCCTTGGTCCTGGATGAGAGCAGTGATGCACGTGACACGGAGCAGTTGTTGATATTCTTACCAGGCATAAGCCCAGACCTTGAAATTACAGACGAGCTTGCTTCAGCGCAGTCAATGAAGAGCACAACCACAAGGAACGGTTTATTGGAGGAGGTTAATAAATATGTGGCAAAGCTGGGACTGAGTTTTGAAAAGTTATCCTGTGTGACCACTGATGGGTGCCCAAACATGACAGGAAAAAACATTGTCCTTTTGAAAAGGATACAAGATCAAGTAGCTGAGCTGAACCCAGATCAGAAAATGATTGCATTGTTCATCTGGAAGTGCTCTGTAAATGTTTATGAAAATAAGCCATGTTGTGGATACAGTCACTAAAGTGGTAAACTTTATAAGAGCAACATTTTTAAACCACAGGCAGTTTGTCTCGCTGTTGACAGAGTTGGGTCATGCAGATCTGCCCTACAACACAAACGTGAGATGGCTGAGTTTGGGGAAGGTGTTGAAAAGGGTGTGGGACCTGAAGTCAGAGATGGATTAAGAATAATTGGCTGATAACGAATAATTGGCTGATTTTGCCTTCAACGTGGACATCATGGCCCTCATGAATGATCTGAATTCCAAACTACAAGGGAAGGGCCTTTTTGCACATCAGATGTACAGCCTTGTCAAAGCCTTCTAGGGAGAATTATTCCTCCTGACCCGCCAAGTAGAAGCCAACAATCTCACCCACCTTCTGACACTACTAGTCTGTTCCCTATCAGATGACCAGCGGGTGAAGCATACAACGCTGCTGCGTGCTTTGAACAGTGAGTTCTCTTGTCGTTTTGAGGATTTCAAAGTGTTGGAAAATGACATGCTGATGGTTTCCTCTCCTTTCAACTTCAATGTGGATAACGCTCCCACTGACCTGCAACTTGAGCTTATCGATCTTCAGTCTGATGCAGTGATTGGAGAACTACTCAAAACAATGTCACTGACAAGGTTCTATGCATCTCTTGATGAACAAAACTTTCCAAAGATTAAGGAGTCATGCTCAGAAGACGTTTGTAGTGTTTGGGTCAACCTATGTATGTGAACAGACATTTTCAGTGATGAAATATAGCGAGTCAAGGCACAGATCATCTCTTACTGACTCACCTCTCAGCAATCCTGCGCATAGCGACATAAACTATACCTGACTTCACTGCTCTAGTCAATGCCCATTAGAGACTTCACTCCTCACACTGACTGAGCTGTTTAAATGTAATGTTGAGCTCTCTCTCTGTCTTATATTTTGTACACACTCGTTAACAAGAGTTCTGTCCGTCGTGCTGGAAGCACAGTGTACTTTTTCCTCCGTGTAGTTCATTGTCTGTTTAATAAAGAAAATACCTACCAAAAGGAGAACATGGATGTGGTTTATTTCTGTGCATAAAATAAGTAGCATATCTGGATGTGATTTACAGTAGATATATCTGTCAACACAGTCATACACATGATGTATAATCCTGTAATATGGTTCTGGCCCGCCTGTCCTAGCACGTTGCAAACAAACCATTTCACCATAGTATCTTAGCCTGTGCCCCTCCCCCTCTGCCAACCTCCTCCTCCGTATATATGTCTCTGATGACCCCTCCCTCTGCTCTATCTGTCACTGATGCCCCCTACCTGTCAGTGATACCACAGGTGCCCAACAACAGTTCAGCGTAGCGTCCCCAGCGTCGCTGCAGGATGATGTCGATGTCCACCGGCTCGTTGTCGATAAAGATCTGCTGCATGCAGCCGTGGAAGTGGTTCAGCTTGGTCTCACACTTCCTGATCGTGTTGTTAGTCTTCGGACACCCTGAGGATCAAAGCACAGAGGGAGGTGTGAAGATATGTTCCTATTGGGTTGTCATTTTGATAGTGAGAACATCAAAATGGTGGCTAGCGGTTAAGAACGTTGGGCCAGTAATGGAATGGTCACTGGTTGAAATCTCGAAGCTGACTAGGTGATAAATATGTTGTTGTGCCCTTGAGCAAGGCACTTAACCCTAATTGCTCCTGTAAGTCGCTCTGGATAAGAGTGTCTGCTAAATGACAAAAAAAGTAAAAAAATAAATAATTGAATATAAAACAAATGATGTAGATGAACAGTGTTCTGGTATATCAGAGCAAAAGTAGTGCACTACATTTACATTACATTTACATTTAAGTCATTTAGCAGACGCTCTTATCCAGAGCGACTTACAAATTGGTGAATTCACCTTCTGACATCCAGTGGAACAGCCACTTTACAATAGTGCATCTAAATCATTTAAGGGGGGAGGGGGTGAGAAGGATTACTTTATCCTATCCTAGGTATTCCTTGAAGAGGTGGGGTTTCAGGTGTCTCCGGAAGGTGGTGATTGACTCCGCTGTCCTGGCGTCGTGAGGGAGTTTGTTCCACCATTGGGGGGCCAGAGCAGCGAACAGTTTTGACTGGGCTGAGCGGGAACTGTACTTCCTCAGTGGTAGGGAGGCGAGCAGGCCAGAGGTGGATGAACGCAGTGCCCTTGTTTGGATGTAGGGCCTGATCAGAGCCTGGAGGTACTGCGGTGCCGTTCCCCTCACAGCTCCGTAGGCAAGCACCATGGTCTTGTAGCGGATGCGAGCTTCAACTGGAAGCCAGTGGAGAGAGCGGAGGAGCGGGGTGACGTGAGAGAACTTGGGAAGGTTGAACACCAGACGGGCTGCGGCGTTCTGGATGAGTTGTAGGGGTTTAATGGCACAGGCAGGGAGCCCAGCCAACAGCGAGTTGCAGTAATCCAGACGGGAGATGACAAGTGCCTGGATTAGGACCTGCGCCGCTTCCTGTGTGAGGCAGGGTCGTACTCTGCGGATGTTGTAGAGCATGAACCTACAGGAACGGGCCACCGCCTTGATGTTAGTTGAGAACGACAGGGTGTTGTCCAGGATCACGCCAAGGTTCTTAGCGCTCTGGGAGGAGGACACAATGGAGTTGTCAACCGTGATGGCGAGATCATGGAACGGGCAGTCCTTCCCCGGGAGGAAGAGCAGCTCCGTCTTGCCGAGGTTCAGCTTGAGGTGGTGATCCGTCATCCACACTATAAAGGGATTTGGGACGTAGCCCAGGTCTGGTCAACAGCTCACTTCCAGTGGTTGCTATTGTAATGTATGTTGATGTTGGGAACAGTAAAGTGAAGAGCCAGAACAGGTGTGGTGAACAGCTCACCTCCAAAGAAGTAGCGGTCCCCTGTGCGGACAGTGAAGGGGTTGGTGATTTTCAGCGGAGAGCCCTCCTCCTCATCTATGGTGATGGACAGTAGGTTGTCCCTGGCTGCTACGTCTACCGTGTGCCAGAAACCGTCATTCAAGCGGTAACCTGAAGAGGAGAACAAACAGAAACAACATTAGAACAGCTTTAGATGTAATGAATGAGCAATCAGTATGAATGCAACATAATCCAGTATTCATTTGACAAAGTTGCATCTTCTGCCGTCTCAACAAACCTTCTGCACATTTATTAACGAGGCAGGGTGAGTTCAGTTCCACATTTTGGCTCACCTGCTGCGAACTGTAGTTTCTTCTTGCCTGGCTGAAAGAGTGTGACATTGACCTGTCCCTCACTCAGGCCCAGCTCCAAGGCTCCCAGGTCGTCAGCGAAGCGTGTAAACATCAGCAGGCCTGTGTAGTCCCAGGAACGGAACTTAAACTTCACAAACATCCGAGGCTTCCTGAAGAATCCAGGCACCTGCAGGTAGTTGTTGGGCCCGGCGAAGGTCATGGGCTTCCACAGGATGTCACGGCACGCGTAGTGCATCTTTTTCTGAGAGCAAAGAATCATTGCATTTACAACAAACTACGAAGAAAGATTAGCTACATCACTGTAGGTCACAGGTAAATCGTGTGTGTGTGTGTAGGTAAACGAGTACGTGATGCAGAGGTGAAGTCGGATGAGAAGCTACACCTGCCGAGGGATGCGTATCTCAGGCTCCTGGTCCTGGGCCATGTTGATGACGTTGATCCCGTTGATGAAGACGTTCTCCAGGCAGCCACGGAAGTTAGGAACCTCTGGGAGGTGGGGCAAATTAGGCTCAATCACTCCGCCCACATACATCTAGGAGAGTACCAGCAGAGGAATAAATTAGATAAATGTACCCGTATGATCAATGGAATATTATACTCAAAGGCATACATGTATTTGCTGGTTGTTTTCTTTAACCTTTATTTAACTAGGCAGGTCAGTTAAGAACAAATTCTTATTTTCAATAACGGCCTAGGAACAGATCATGTGTATATCAACAAAGTACACCCTGAATGACAAGCAGGCGCCAGGTAAATAGGAGGCTGATCTCTGTCTATGACCATTGACCCCTTCAATGACCACTTCCTTCCTGTCCCTATGGACTACTGTCACAAGCCTGACTCCAAACTCTCCAGGCCCATAGGA